>NC_092105.1:19727631-19742237 GCF_045679555.1 Salvelinus alpinus | reverse complement strand
TGCTATAGTGAGCTGAAGTTTGTAATGGCTGTTTAACGATTACAATTTCTCCTGGCCAATAGACTACTTTCAGTGTGAGGAACCATCTAACATTGTAAATAGTTAACTACTCATTTAAGGTAAGGGTTAAGATTAGGGTAGGGTTTAGTGTAGGGGCATCCCAAGGATCTCGGATAGCACTTACCGTGGCTGTATGCGCTGGGATGTAGGGGGCTTGGTAATTGGGGAGGAGGGGGGTAGCATTATTGTCACGCCCCCTCTCTATGTTTGATGGCGCTAATGCTAATTATCTTATCTCCATATTGAAAACAGCTTCCCAATTTCCCATGCACTCCCAATGCCCTCCATTGGAGGAGACTCTCTACATTCCCAACCCTGTTCCCAATCCCATTCCAAACCCCCATTCCCAGCTCCGGGTACTGCTCTGTCTCCAAACATCTTTCTGCCAGGATTTATCCTCTCTGTGTGACTGGTGAAGCCTCAGCCAGAGGAGTGGAGGGGATTTTAGTCACTGGTTATAAAACTATGATAGGAGCCTATAGGCAACAGTAGAGTAGTGTTGCTTCATGCTAAACCGATCTGCCTCATATTAAATGTATGAGTTGGTTTAAATTCATTATAATGAGGGAGTTATAGTGAGTTATTTCCTTCAATGTATTGGTCATTAATTTACGGCTCTTTCATGTTGATTCCCCATGAGAATAATGATCCTCTATGATCAAATAGCCCTTAACCACAACGGCAACTATGAAGAAACGACATGATTGCTACTCTAGATGTAGGCCTAGACTGTAGAAGTCATCTCCGTCTATGGCGTCACTATAGTTCCCTATTCAGACCCTAGAATCCATCGTGGCATCGCTGGTCCGTTATCATATCTGATTTAATTTCACTGTGTCAATTAGTTTCTCCTGAATTGCATGGCTAACACGGCCCATGCAGGCAGCAATGAGATAAGCGATTGCCGATTAGTGGCTAATTGGCAGGTTGTCCTCATTCTGTTGTAATGTCTCCCAGCAGAAATGGTGAGTTCTATTCCCTAGGCACCAAACTGAAAAACACGGGACGAAACTAGGAGATACTAATTGAACTTGTCTAATAAGAAATGCTTGTTTTAGTTTTCCATTGCACAACGTTTTGAATTGTTTCAGTTGCGTGCCCAAACGATCCCTGTCATCATCTCAGTTTTCTCTGTTATGCTTTGCATTCTGAAAAGTTGGAAGGCGGGGCCTGTCTCTGTCTCGTCTGTCCGGAGTGCTCCTCTGTTGTGTCACGCTGAGTTGTTAACCCACCTCACTATCACACTTGTTCTGAAAGGTTTGAGTGAACCTTGACGTTTGTGCTTACTGTTGTGCTGGGTTTTGATAGTACGGCTTACAGAAGTCATCTTAATATTACTGGCTTCCTTAACTCCTCATGGCTTAAGATGGGAGATTGTGATTAATTGGTTCTCCTGAGAACTTCTATTGTTATGAAACTTCCTTTTAGATTGGTTTAGAATCGTATAATTCCCTGTGAAACTATAGTAGAAGACTGACCCACTTTTGGCAATCCAATACTTTTGCCTTTAAATACCTAACGACATGACCCTTGTCTGAACTCTGGTAAAATAGTGGAACCTACAGTATTTTCTTCTGTCTTGGATTTAACTAAATCTGAAAACAATGATATAATTTGGCTTAGCATAGGCGAGCGCTAGTTCATATAGGTGGTGATGGTGGATCACTCCTAGAGTGTATAGGTAGTCCATTCTAATGTCATTCATTTAGGGACATGTAAGTGTTTTAGTTCCTCTCCAGGGAGCTAATGTCTCTAAAGCCATCCCAGGGATGTCACTAGTTACCACAACCACAAAGTAATAAACACTGCCTATTTCTACAATTTATATTCTTAAAATGTGATCTTAAACCTAACCCTATCCTTAACCTTCACCTTAACCACACTTCAACTGTAATCCCTAACCAAAAAGCTAAATCATTTTTACAATATCGCCAATTTTGACTTTGTGGCTGTGCGATCTAGTGGAAACCCCATCCCAGGGGACAATCCCACCAAGTCCTCTTTTTTGTTGTTGGTATGGATCCTAATGTGGTTGCCATAGTAACACCAATTATGACACAGGCGTGTTGCGGCGTTAACCGATTCCTGTCGCCAGGTCAACAAACACTGATCCATCATAATGCTGCGGTGAGTGCGGAGCGTGTCAAGGTCAGAGGTCAGCTTGTTAACCCCTTGCTGCACGCTTGGCACCCGGGAGACAATAGGATGCTGTTCGTTTCTACGTGTCAGCAGTTACTATCTGCAGTCAGACAGATGATGCTCTATTTGTATTGATGGGATGACAGACACCAAAGGCACCCTGGACTGAGATATAGTAATCATATCATGTCAAATCATTTACTTTAATACATTGTATCTAACATTGTTGCTATTACAAACAAGGATTACATTAGGATTAAGTTGAGATGGTCAAACTCATACTGCTCTTTGTATTATTTTATACCGCCACATTTGACTGGCAGCTGGTGCTTTATTTTCACATCTGTAGATGGTGTAGTTGTCTTTACCTGCTTGATTGACTGCCAAGTTTGACATGATAGATATCAGCTAGGTAAACAATAGTATGAATAACACATGCATACATCATTAACCATACTGTAACCCGGGCAGCAGGTAGCCTAGTGGTTAGAGCATTAGAGCGTTTGGCCAGTAACCGAAAGGTTGCTAGATCGAATCCCCGAGCTGACAAGGTAAAAACTGTTGTTATGCCCCTGAACAAGGCAGTTAACCCGCTGTTTCTAGGCCGTCATTGTAAATAAAAATGTGTTCTTAACTGACCTGCCTAGTTAAATAAAGGTAAAATTTAAAAAACAGAGGCTCCAGTTGATATCCTCAGTAGGTAGAGCAGTGACTACCCTGCAAACCAAGAACATTCACAGAACATTAGCTAAGATTCCCATTAAGTTCTAGATAGATAGATATAACCTGGTGGTGCAGAGGGTTAATGATCTGGCTGCAGAGCCAAAGATTGCAGGTTCAAGACAACATATTCTTTAACCATGTTTCTTTAGAAAAAAACTATGAAATTGAGATAAAGTGGTTCTGTCTCCTACTGGTCATTACCACGCCTTCTAACAGAGGTGTCAGGAAGATTGTACCTATATTTAACCGCACCTCTTCCAGAGACCATCACCAATTGGTGACGATCTTTCTCACAAGGTAAAATGTATATAGCGAGAACATCAATGGAATATATGCTATGAACGTCATAAAAACAGACTTATTTGGAATTTGTGGAACATTGTTCAACATTAAAGGAATGACCACACACACACACACACACACACACACACACACACACACACACACAGAGAAAGGCTGTATGATTGGCACATTTGGGCTGGATGAAAAAAAAGTATGAAAACAGACAGACAGCTAGGCGTGCTCTCGCTTTCTCTTTGTCTATCTTTCTCTCACTCTCTGTCTCTCTCTCTCTCTCTCTCTCTCTCCCTCTCTCCCTCTCCCCCTCTCTCTCCCTCTCTCCCTCTCCCCCTCTCTCTCTCTCTCTCTTTCTTCATCTCTCTCGCTTTCTCTCTCTCTGCTCTCCGTCTCAAAGCAATAAGCTGTTCCTCATGAATATACACAAAGCACCAGCTGATGTTGAATGTTAATTGTAACATTCATTAACCCCTAACTAACCCTGCTAATGAGTGACAACAGCTCCTGCTAGACCAGACCATAGAAATGGGTAGGCACTTTACCCTAAGAAACAAAGGGGAAAATTCCAAATGCAGACTATATTTAATATTGGTACATAACAAATCATTCAGAATAACTTCATTAATTGGGTTTTTATTTGCTTGCCATTGACGGGTAGATTCATTTGAATCAAATTGTATTTGTCACATGCGCCGAAGTTAACAGGTGTAGACCTTACAGTGAAATGCTTACCTACAAGGCCTAACCTGTTGGGGACCAGGAGGTGCTATTTTCACTTTTGGGGAAAATCGTATGATTTTTAAACGGCCTCGTACTCAATTCTTGCTCGTACAATATGCATATTATTATTACTATTGGATAGAAAACAGTCTCTAGTTTCTAAAAACGTTTGAATTATTTCTCTAAGTGAAACAGAACTCCTTTTACAGACCATTTCCTAACCGGAAGTGAGATTTCCAAAAGCGAACTCTCTCTTCAGGAGCTTGTCTATAAAAGGGCATGTCACTTATGACTGTAGAAACACGTCATACGCCTTCGCCTGGGTGTCATGCGGAAGTGAGAGAAAAAATCAGTTGATTATCTCGACCAGGGACTGAACACAACGTCTTGGACTGAGACGTGCGCACTTTTATTTATTTCCTGGGCGCGAAGTCGGACCTGTACTCGGCTCATTGAAGAACCTTTTTAAAGGTGAATATGATCTCTGGCTTCGATTTTCTTTGATACATGTCACAATATCATCTTAAAGTATGTTTTTTCAATATAGTTTAATTATATTATTGAAATTTATTCTGGACTTTAGACGTGATGCGACGCAAGAATTGGTTCAAGAACGAGAGGCTAGCAATGCTAGCTAATGGTGCTTGCTAATTCTGAGGGAAATCGTTCGTTATGGATCCAAATAAAGTCGGTTCTGAACAAAGGACCCCTTGGAGAACATTCTGATGGAAGATCCACAAAGATAAGGACCCAATTTGGGATGCTTTTTCATATATATCTGTCGAACTGTGCTATGCTACCGTTTGACTAGAAGCAATGCTGCTGTGTGCTAGCTATTGTAGTAAGCTAATATAACGATATATTGTGTTTTCGCTGTAAAACACTTCAAAAATCGGAAATATTGGCTCTGTTCACAAGATCTTATTCTTTCATTAGCTATCCACCATATATTGTTCTGAAATGTTTTATGATGTGTAATTAGTAGTTGACGTTGGTGTCTGTATTTCCTCTGGCTACTGCCGTGCGATTTCTGACTGTAGCTGTGATGGTGGCTATGATGGTAGCAGTAATGTAAAACTGATTTATAGCTAAAATATGCACATTTTTCGAACAAAACATAGATTTATTGTGTAACATGTTATAGGACTGTCATCTGAGGGAGTTTTTTCTAGGTTATTTAGGTTGGTTCTAGGTTGGTTCTAGGTTAGTTAGGTTAGCTACTTGCATGCTACCGTTGCTGTGAAAAACTGTCTGTCTGTCTTTTGTATTTGGTGGTGAACTAACATAAATATATGTGGTGTTTTCGCTGTAAAACACTTCAACAATCGGAAATATTGTCTGTATTCACAAGATATTTGTCTTTCATTAGCTATCCACCATATATTTGTCTGAAATGTTTTATGTGTAATTAGGTAGTTGGTGTCTGTATTTACTCTGGCTACTCCCGTGCGATTTCTGACTGTAGCTATGATGGTAGCAGTAATGTAAAACTGATTTATAGCTAAAATATGCAATTTTTTTGAACAAAACATAGATTTATTGTGTAACATGTTATAGGACTGTCATCTGAGGTAGTTTTTTCTAGGTTATTTAGGTTGGTTCTAGGTTAGTTAGGTTGGCTTGTGCATGCTACCTGCAGCCTACTTGTGCTGTGAAAAATGTCTGTCTGTCTTTTTTTATTTGGTGGTGACCTAACATAAATATATGTGGTGTTTTCTCTGTAAAACATTTAAAAAATCGGACATGTTGGATGGATTGACAAGATGTTTATCTTTCAAATGCTGTATTGGACTTGTGTGAAAGTTAAATATTTCAATTTTGTTTTTTGAATTTGCCGCTCTGCCTTTTCAATGGAATGTGGGAGGAGTGCCGCTAGCGGCACCCGTGGCCTCAACAGGTTTTAACCAACAATGCAGTTTTAAGAAAAATAAGTGTAAGAAAGTATTTACTAAAATAAACTGATGTAAAAAATAAATAAATCAAATAAAGAAGAAGAAAAATAGAGAAATAAGATATAATTAAGGAGCAACAATAAAATAACAGTAACGAGGCTATATACAGGGGGTACTGGTACAGAGTCAATGTGCATGGCACAGGTTAGTTGAGGTAATTAAGGTAATATGTACATGTAAGTAGAGCTAAAGTGACTATGCATGGATAATAAACAGAGAGTAGCAGCAGCGTAAAAATGGGGGTGGGGGGTGCAAATAGTCCGGGTGGCCATTTGATTAGCTGTTCTGGAGTCTTATGTCTTGGTGGTAGGAGCTGTTAAGAAGCCTTTTGGACCTAGACTTGGTTCCAGTTGCAGAGGGAGGTGTTTAGTCGGAAGACACATTTCAGTTGAAGGCATTCAGTTGTACAATTGAGGGCACTATGGTGTTGAACGCTGAGCTGTAGTCAGTGAATAGCATTCTCATGTAGGTGTTCCTTTTGGCCCAGGTGAGAAAGGGCAGTGTGGAGTGCAATAGAGACTGCATCATCTGTGGATCTATTGGGGAGGTATGCAAATTGTAGTCAGTCTAGGGTTTCTGGGATAATGGTTTTAATGTGAGCCATGAACAGCCTTTCAAAGCACTTCCTGGCTACAGACGTGAATGCTATGGGTCGGTAGTCATTTAGACAGATTACCTTAGTGTTCTTGGGCACAGGGACTATGGTGGTCTGCTTGAAACATGTTGGTATTACAGACTCGGACAGGGAGAGGTTGAAAATGTAATTGAAGACACTTTCCAGTTGGTCAGCACATGCTTGGAGTACACGTCCTGGTAATCTGTTTGGCCCTGAAGCCTTGTGAATGTTGACCTGTTTTAAGGTCTTACTCACATCGGCTACGGAAAGCGTGATCACCCAGTCGTCCGGAACAGATGATGCTCTCATGCATGCTTCTGTGTTGCTTGCCTCAAAGCGAGCATCAAAGTTATTTAGCTCGTCTGGTAGGTTCATGTCACTGGGCAGCTCGCGACTGTGCTTCCCTTTGTAGTCCATAATAGTTTCAAGCCCTGCCACGTCCAACAAGCATTGGAGCCGGTGTAGTAGGATTCAATCTTAGTCCTGTATTGACGCTTTGCCTGGTTGATCCATTAGATGCATAAGCTTTCCCTAGTGTTTAGAGATTTGCATTAGCTTTCCCTAGTGTTTAGAGATTTGCATTAGCTTTCCCTAGTGTTTAGAGATTTGCATTAGCTTTCCCTAGTGTTTAGAGATTTGTTTTGATGAATTGCATGATGTTTAAGTTCCAGGTGTTTGTGGTTTGCATTTAACGGTCCAGGGCTCTGAGATATAAGGGTTTGGACTGCAGATTTTGGGGTTTTGGGTTCAGCATTTGCAAGTCACTCTCTAGCCTATGTCCATCGTCTAGTTATTCCTCTTCCTCCATTCTCTATATTAGGTCAAACCGTCTCCAACCCCCTCTACACACACACTCCACTTCTCTCTGTCTGCCTGAGAACTAGCCCATTCATTTCGTGTTCTGTCCTAACATGGTTGTTAGAATTCTATTAGCGGTAAATATTCAATAAGGCCTCACTTAAAGACCCCTGTCCCTCTTATCTGCCCCAGCCCAGCCACAATCGTTACACTGCAACATATTTTATTGTTTAGGCAAACAACAAACAGCAATGTATGGGGAAGGACTGACAATGGCGACTTGAAAGGAAATGTGTTAGCTTTAAGTGGAACTGACAGTGCTTTAACTACTTAGCAAATATGAAACAAACAGACAATCATAATATCAGTAAAAAAATATCAAATTCCCAGTTTATGCTACAAAACCAACTTTATAAGAGGTTTTAAAAATAGGTTCCACTTGACTAACAATTCCATCACGTACAGGCATTATTGGCAGACTAGAATGATGCAGTTCAAAGCATGATTAGCTAATATAATTCACCAATAAATTTCTTGGTAGTCCAAAAAATATTGCTATCAGGATGTAAATGACAGACTGGTACATTGTTTGCTGCCTCCTCACATTCGTGATGCCCTGTTTCAGTTTCAATGCCTCAATTTTTTGGACAAAAACAGATGAATGTAACTATGGCTGTGAATATCAATACAATCAAACTAGCTAGGGCAATGATCACGAGTCATAATGTGGCTAATAGGCTAGCCTATCTATTCATGTACCTCTTTATTAAGCAAGCCAAAAAACCTGGACCCTAATGTTAGCTAGCTACTGTAGCTTCTGGGAGGATGTCATGTCATTGGAGGAGTAGGTGAGTGATCGACTTTTCCCCCCTCATCCTTTTTTGGTGGTACAGCTAAATGCAGGTGTAAAAAAAAGAGAGTATTTTTGCTACCTAGCTATGCTGAACTTGAACAACTGTTATCCTGTTAGCATATCTCTTGCCTTCATAAATACACTCTGGCTACCTACTCCGATTACTCTCATCTGAGTGTGACAGAGCAGAGCGCAGAATAATTTATGAATTTACAAACGTGCAGCACCCGCTTATTTACTGACCTGTGTCAGTAAATGTAGGGGGAAATACGAGTCATGATAAAATGTAAACAGCCTAACCAGCTCTGGTAAGGCGAGTGAAATGGTTAGAGTGAGGTGTTCTCCCATTTGTGTCTGGAAGTAGCAAGCCAACTTTAGCCAGTTAGCTTGTGTACTTGACTTTCGTTGAGGAACACACGGATCAACCCCACTCCTCGGCCAGAGCATCCAGGGTCAATCGTGCAGTATGTGCTAGGAGAGCGAAACTCTCTGAATTTACAAACCGATAATCTTACAACGCTCTGAATTTACGAACGACCCAGAGCGCACTCTGACACACTGGCGGCAGTTTATGAACTAGTTATCAATTAAATGTATTTGCCATTGATCAAATGGGCTGGCAGGCAGGCAAGTTCCCATTCAGTTGTCAAAATGTGGTTTGGGACAAGCAAGCATTGACAGGCAAGCTGCAGAAGTACGAGCAGGCTACTATTCCCCATCGTTTATCAGTGCAATTTTGACGGCCAACTAGCAAAACAAGTTTGAGAGGGTTTATCTAATGTTTAGCTCATCTTGCTCTGGCTAGCATTAGTTGTTGTTCTTGTTGTTGTTGATGTGCATAACTGAGGGAGAGAGAGCCTACCTGTTAATGGTTGTTTGATCAATAGGACTGTAAAGTTCCCAAATGTAAGAGGACTCCTGTGGTATTTACATATTTTCAGAAATCCATTCAGGTGTATTTTGTGGCTTTTGGTGAATGTGTTCTAATGATCGACTGCCTGTAAACACATAGCTAGTCCAGTTCAAAGTGAATTATGGCAGGCCCATGTGGCAAATGGCTTATTTGCATCAAGGCCTACTATAGCTCTGATTGGCTGTGGTGCACCGATCTGCATAGACTCCGGTCCTAGATGAGCCAGATGTTTGTGTTAGGTTTTATTTACAGCAGTGTCTTTTAGTTGTCCAAACACACAGCCACTTATATTGCTAAAGAATTTTCAGAAATGCCTTACTATACATCATTCCCAAACATTCTAAGAATTTATAAAAACATGAAAATGACCAAATCTAAGTGTTTCCTTGTCAGCAAATGTAAAATAAAAGAAGTGTCATATTCTTCCATGAACATGAACAGATTTTAATAAGATTTCATGTTGCTAAAACGCTGTTAGTTCCACATAGAGAGGGAAAAGGAGAGAGAGAGAGAGAGAGAGAGAGAGAGAGAGAGAGAGAGAGAGAGAGAGAGAGAGAGAGAGAGAGAGAGAGAGAGAGAGAGAGAGAGAGAGAGAGAGAGAGAGAGAGAGAGAGAGAGAGAGAGAGAGAGAGAGAGAGAGAGAGAGAGAAACAACCCATTAGAGAGGTGGCCACCCCTGCAGAGAAGCCAGCAGACCAGCCCACCTCAGCTCCCGACAAAAGTCTTGACACCACAACAGAACAGTCCACACCAGACCCTGACCATAGTGTTGACATCACAGCAGACAACTGAAGAACCCCAAGCCCAGTGGATCTCACCCCCTGTGAGCACCCCTCCTAGTCAGCCACCCTGATAGCCCTCCTGACAACCCCCCCCCCCCCCCCCCCCCCCACACACACACACACACACCCACTGAGGACATACACAAGACACAGATTGTACTCCTTATATACAGGAAAATGTACTTTTTCCCAAACACAGTGTCTCAACTCTGGTGTCCAAACACCCAGCGCACCCTAGACCTTCTGTCTGAGGACCAACTAGGGTCACCCAGCCACATAATAATACACACAGCCACAAGGACCCGAGAGCACAGCAGGAAATGGTGGCCACATCACTCAAGGGAGGGATTGAAAAAGCCTCTTCTACTTTCCCCAACGCGCAAGTGGTTATCTCCACCCTGCTACCATGAAAAGACTTCCACCCTGCTACCATACAGCGGGTAAACGCAAGTATTTCCCGTGACTGTGTCTCAAAACCAAAGGTTTTCCTGGCCCACCACTCCACCCTGGACTTGAACGGCCTTTACAACCAAGTCTACCTCTACAAGGCAGCAGTGACCACCTTCACCCGGACCCTAAAGGACATCGCCCTCAACGGTCTGCCCCAACACTTCACACAGGAGCAATAGATCAATAGACACCCCGCCCATACTAGCAAGACACTCTCCCCCTGGACCTACACATAGAGGACCCACGCCGAGAAGACCCACCTCAAGACCACAGCACCACCAGCCACATCCACACCCCCACCCCAACCAATCAACGCCCCCTCATGTCAACCATGCCCACACCCCATTTAGGCCCCCTCAGATCAAACCTCCATCCTGGAGGGGGAAATCAATCATTTCCAGGCCCAGGGATATGTACTAGTCTGTGGCGACCTAAATGCAAGAAACAGACAAGAACCTGACACCCTCAGCACACAGGGGGACAAACACCTGCCTGCAGGTGACAGCATTCCCTCCCCCATATGCCCCCCTAGGCACACCTACAGTGGGGCAAAAAAGTATTTAGTCAGCCACCAATTGTGCAAGTTCTCCCACTTAAAAATATGAGAGAGGCCTGTAATTTTCATCATAGGTACACTTCAACTATGACAGACAAAATGAGAAGAAAAAAATCCAGAAAATCACATTGTAGGATTTTTTATGAATTTATTTGCAAATTATGGTGGAAAATAAGTATTTGGTCAATAACAAAAGTTTATCTCAATACTTTGTTATATACTCTTTGTTGGCAATGACAGAGGTCAAACGTTTTCTGTAAGTCTTCACAAGGTTTTCACACACTGTTGCTGGTATTTTGGCCCATTCCTCCATGCAGATCTCCTCTAGAGCAGTGATGTTTTGGGGCTGTTGCTGGGCAACACGGACTTTCAACTCCCTCCAAAGATTTTCTATGGGGTTGAGATCTGGAGACTGGCTAGGCCACTCCAGGACCTTGAAATGCTTCTTACGAAGCCACTCCTTCGTTGCCCGGGCGGTGTGTTTGGGATCATTGTCATGCTGAAAGACCCAGCCACGTTTCATCTTCAATGCCCTTGCTGATGGAAGGAGGTTTTCACTCAAAATCTCACGATACATGGCCCCATTCATTCTTTCCTTTACACGGATCAGTCGTCCTGGTCCCTTTGCAGAAAAACAGCCTCAAAGCATGATGTTTCCACCCCCATGCTTCACAGTAGGTATGGTGTTCTTTGGATGCAACTCAGCATTCTTTGTCCTCCAAACACGACGAGTTGAGTTTTTACCAAAAAGTTCTATTTTGGTTTCATCTGACCATATGACATTCTCCCAATCTTGGTCCCAGCTCTCTGCAGGTGATTCACTAGGTCCCCCCGTGTGGTTCTGGGATTTTTGCTCACCGTTCTTGTGATCATTTTGACCCCACGGGGTGAGATCTTGCGTGGAGCCCCAGATCGAGGGAGATTATCAGTGGTCTTGTATGTCTTCCATTTCCTAATAATTGCTCCCACAGTTGATTTCTTCAAACCAAGCTGCTTACCTATTGCAGATTCAGTCTTCCCAGCCTGGTGCAGGTCTACAATTTTGTTTCTGGTGTCCTTTGACAGCTCTTTGGTCTTGGCCATAGTGGAGCTGGAGTGTGACTGTTTGAGGTTGTGGACAGGTGTCTTTTATACTGATAACAAGTTCAAACAGGTGCCATTAATACAGGTAACGAGTGGAGGACAGAGGAGCCTCTTAAAGAAGAAGTTACAGGTCTGTGAGAGCCAGAAATCTTGCTTGTTTGTAGGTGACCAAATACTTATTTTCCATCATAATTTGCAAATAAATTCATTAAAAATCCTAATTTCCTCATTTTGTCTGTCATAGTTGAAGTGTACCTATGATGTCAGGCCTCTCTCATATTTTTTAGTTGGGAGAACCTGCACAATTGGTGGCTGACTAAATACTTTTTTGCCCCACTGTACAACAACATAACCAACAAAACTCCTGCAGCTCTATCGGACGATGGGTATGTACATAGTCATTGGTAGGCTTCGAGGGGAGCGTTCACTGACACCCCTATCAGATCACAGCAAAATCTACTTGAACAGAGCAATACTCAATCATGAGGCATCAAAACCAAAGGAAATGAATCATTTTAAGAAATGCTATAGATGGAAGGAATGTAGAGTGGAAACCCACCAAAAACAATTAGCCAACAATTATGGAACAATTAACTTCCTGGACAAAAGGTTCCACTGTAATAGTGAAGGTGTAAACTTGGCAGTATATTAGACCTTTCAGCTTCCTTATCAAATAAAATAAAAAGAACAGAAACCGAAGAAAACTAACAACAATGACAAATGGTTTGATGAAGAATGCAAAAACCTAAAAAAGAAATTGAGAAATCTATCCAACCAAAAACAAAGAGACATAGAAAACCTGAGTCTACGCCTTCACTATGCTGAATCACTAGAACAATACAGAAATACACTACGGAAAAAGAAGGAACAGCACATCAGAAATCAGCTCAATGTAATTGAAGAATCCATAGACTCTAACCACTTCTGGGAAAATTGGAAAACACTAAACAAACAACAACATGAAGAGTTATCTATCCAAAGTGGAGATGTATGGATAACCCACTTCTTCAATCTGTTTGTCTCTATAACAAAGAACAAACAGCAAAAACATATACAGTGGGGAGAACAAGTATTTGATACACTGCCGATTTTGCAGGTTTTAATACTTACAAAGCATGTAGAGGTCTGTAATTTTTATCATAGGTACACTTCAACTGTGAGAGACGGAATCTAAAACAAAAATCCAGAAAATCACATTGTATGATTTTTAAGGAAATTATTTGCATTTTATTGCATGACATAAGTATTTGATCACCTACCAACCAGTAAGAATTCCGGCTCTCACAGACCTGTTAGTTTTTCATTAAGAAGCCCTCCTGTTCTCCACTCATTACCTGTATTAACTGCACCTGTTTGAACTCGTTACCTGTATAAAAGACACCTGTCCACACACTCAATCAAACAGACTCCAACCTCTCCACAATGGCCAAGACCAGAGAGCTGTGTAAGGACATCAGGGATAAAATTGTAGACCTGCACAAGGCTGGGATGGGCTACAGGACAATAGGCAAGCAGCTTGGTGAGAAGGCAACAACTGTTGGCGCAATTATTAGAAAATGGAAGAAGTTGAAGTTGACGGTCAATCACCCTCGGTCTGGGGCTCCATGCAAGATCTCACCTCGTGGGGCATCAATGATCATGAGGAAGGTGAGGGATCAGCCCAGAACTACACGGCAGGACCTGGTCAATGACCTGAAGAGAGCTGGGACCACAGTCTCAAAGAAAACCATTAGTAACACACTACGCCGTCATGGATTAAAATCCTGCAGCGCACGCAAGGTCCCCCTGCTCAAGCCAGCGCATGTCCAGGCCCGTCTGAAGTTTGCCAATGACCATCTGGATGATCCAGAGGAGGAATGGGAGAAGATCATGTGGTCTGATGAGACAAAAATAGAGCTTTTTGGTCTAAACTCCACTCGCCGTGTTTGGAGGAAGAAGAAGGATGAGTACAACTCTAAGAACACCATCCCAACCGTGAAGCATGGAGGTGGAAACATCATTCTTTGGGGATGCTTTTCTGCAAAGGGGACAGGACGACTGCACCGTATTGAGGGGAGGATGGATGGGGCCATGTATCGCGAGATCTTGGCCAACAACCTCCTTCCCTCAGTAAGAGCATTGAAGATGGGTCGTGGCTGGGTCTTCCAGCAAGACAACGGCCCGAAACACACAGCCAGGGCAACTAAGGAGTGGCTCTGTAAGAAGCATCTCAAGGTCTTGGAGTGGCCTAGCCAGTCTCCAGACCTGAACCCAATAGAATATCTTTGGAGGGAGCTGAAAGTCCGTATTGCCCAGCGACAGCCCCGAAACCTGAAGGATCTGGAGAAGGTCTGTATGGAGGAGTGGGCCAAAATCCCTGCTGCAGTGTGTGCAAACCTGGTCAAGAACTACAGGAAACGTATGATCTCTGTAATTGCAAACAAAGGTTTCTGTACCAAATATTAAGTTCTGCTTTTCTGATGTATCAAATACTTATGTCATGCAATAAAATGCAAATTAATTACTTAAAAATCATACAATGTGATTTTCTGGATTTTTGTTTTAGATTCCGTCTCTCACAGTTGAAGTGTACCTATGATAAAAATTACAGACCTCTACATGCTTTGTAAGTAGGAAAACCTGCAAAATCGGCAGTGTATCAAATACTTGTTCTCCCCACTGTAT
>NC_092105.1:19640169-19727531 GCF_045679555.1 Salvelinus alpinus | reverse complement strand
AACATACAGATACTTGCAAGCAATTGTCTCTGTAAAAACAGTACATTTTCAAAGAACTTATGAAATACAAATGGTGGCTCATTTATAACCCCTAAAAAAAAAAACTTCATCAATGACACTCTGGGACAAAAGTTGATAACAGCTTATGAAGCTTACTACAAGGGTTGCTCACAAAACATACAAGTGAATAATTGAGTAGGCCACAGTGTCTGTTTTCATATGTTTCAACTAGCCCTGCTACTCATTATGATAACACCACAGTGTCTGTTTTCAGATGTTTCAACTAGCCCTGCTACTCAGTATGATAACACCACAGTGTCTGTTTTCAGATGTTTCAACTAAACCTGCTACTCATTATGATAACACCACAGTGTCTGTTTTCAGATGTTTCAACTAAACCTGCTACTCATTATGATAACACCACAGTGTCTGTTTTCAGATGTTTCAACTAAACCTGCTATTCATTATGATAACACCACAGTGTCTGTTTTCAGATGTTTCAACTAAACCTGCTACTCATTATGATAACACCACAGTGTCTGTTTTCAGATGTTTCAACTAGCCCTGCTACTCATTATGATAACACCACAGTGTCTGTTTTCAGATGTTTCAACTAGCCCTGCTACTCATTATGATAACACCACAGTGTCTGTTTTCAGATGTTTCAACTAGCCCTGCTACTCATTATGATAACACCACAGTGTCTGTTTTCAGATGTTTCAACTAGCCCTGCTACTCATTATGATAACACCACAGTGTCTGTTTTCAGATGTTTCAACTAAACCTGCTACTCATTATGATAACACCACAGTGTCTGTTTTCAGATGTTTCAACTAGCCCTGCTACTCAGTATGATAACACCACAGTGTCTGTTTTCAGATGTTTCAACTAGCCCTGCTACTCAGTATGATAACACCACAGTGTCTGTTTTCAGATGTTTCAACTAAACCTGCTACTCATTATGATAACACCACAGTGTCTGTTTTCAGATGTTTCAACTAGCCCTGCTACTCATTATGATAACACCACAGTGTCTGTTTTCAGATGTTTCAACTAGCCCTGCTACTCATTATGATAACACCACAGTGTCTGTTTTCAGATGTTTCAACTAAACCTGCTACTCATTATGATAACACCACAGTGTCTGTTTTCAGATGTTTCAAATAAACCTGCTATTCATTATGATAACACCACAGTGTCTGTTTTCAGATGTTTCAACTAAACCTGCTACTCATTATGATAACACCACAGTGTCTGTTTTCAGATGTTTCAACTAGCCCTGCTACTCATTATGATAACACCACAGTGTCTGTTTTCAGATGTTTCAACTAGCCCTGCTACTCATTATGATAACACCACAGTGTCTGTTTTCAGATGTTTCAACTAGCCCTGCTACTCATTATGATAACACCACAGTGTCTGTTTTCAGATGTTTCAACTAGCCCTGCTACTCATTATGATAACACCACAGTGTCTGTTTTCAGATGTTTCAACTAGCCCTGCTACTCATTATGATAACACCACAGTGTCTGTTTTCAGATGTTTCAACTAGCCCTGCTACTCATTATGATAACACCACAGTGTCTGTTTTCAGATGTTTCAACTAGCCCTGCTACTCAGTATGATAACACCACAGTGTCTGTTTTCAGATGTTTCAACTAGCCCTGCTACTCAGTATGATAACACCACAGTGTCTGTTTTCAGATGTTTCAACTAGCCCTGCTACTCATTATGATAACACCACAGTGTCTGTTTTCAGATGTTTCAACTAGCCCTGCTACTCATTATGATAACACCACAGTGTCTGTTTTCAGATGTTTCAACTAGCCCTGCTACTCATTATGATAACACCACAGTGTCTGTTTTCAGATGTTTCAACTAGCCCTGCTACTCATTATGATAACACCACAGTGTCTGTTTTCAGATGTTTCAACTAGCCCTGCTACTCATTATGATAACACCACAGTGTCTGTTTTCAGATGTTTCAACTAGCCCTGCTACTCATTATGATACTACCACAGTGTCTGTTTTCAGATGTTTCAACTAGCCCTGCTACTCATTATGATAACACCACAGTGTCTGTTTTCAGATGTTTCAACTAGCCCTGCTACTCATTATGATAACACCACAGTGTCTGTTTTCAGATGTTTCAACTAGCCCTGCTACTCAGTATGATAACACCACAGTGTCTGTTTTCAGATGTTTCAACTAGCCCTGCTACTCATTATGATAACACCACAGTGTCTGTTTTCAGATGTTTCAACTAGCCCTGCTACTCATTATGATAACACCACAGTGTCTGTTTTCAGATGTTTCAACTAGCCCTGCTACTCATTATGATAACACCACAGTGTCTGTTTTCAGATGTTTCAACTAAACCTGCTACTCATTATGATAACACCACAGTGTCTGTTTTCAGATGTTTCAACTAAACCTGCTACTCATTATGATAACACCACAGTGTCTGTTTTCAGATGTTTCAACTAAACCTGCTACTCATTATGATAACACCACAGTGTCTGTTTTCATATGTTTCAACTAGCCCTGCTACTCATTATGATAACACCACAGTGTCTGTTTTCATATGTTTCAACTAGCCCTGCTACTCATTATGATAACACCACAGTGTCTGTTTTCAGATGTTTCAACTAAACCTGCTACTCATTATGATAACACCACAGTGTCTGTTTTCAGATGTTTCAACTAAACCTGCTATTCATTATGATAACACCACAGTGTCTGTTTTCAGATGTTTCAACTAAACCTGCTACTCATGATAACACCACAGTGTCTGTTTTCAGATGTTTCAACTAGCCCTGCTACTCATTATGATAACACCACAGTGTCTGTTTTCAGATGTTTCAACTAGCCCTGCTACTCATTATGATAACACCACAGTGTCTGTTTTCAGATGTTTCAACTAAACCTGCTACTCATTATGATAACACCACAGTGTCTGTTTTCAGATGTTTCAACTAGCCCTGCTACTCATTATGATAACACCACAGTGTCTGTTTTCAGATGTTTCAACTAGCCCTGCTACTCATTATGATAACACCACAGTGTCTGTTTTCAGATGTTTCAACTAGCCCTGCTACTCATTATGATAACACCACAGTGTCTGTTTTCAGATGTTTCAACAAGCCCTGCTACTCATTATGATAACACCACAGTGTCTGTTTTCATATGTTTCAACTAGCCCTGCTACTCATTATGATAACACCACAGTGTCTGTTTTCAGATGTTTCAACTAAACCTGCTACTCATTATGATAACACCACAGTGTCTGTTTTCAGATGTTTCAACTAAACCTGCTATTCATTATGATAACACCACAGTGTCTGTTTTCAGATGTTTCAACTAAACCTGCTACTCATTATGATAACACCACAGTGTCTGTTTTCAGATGTTTCAACTAGCCCTGCTACTCATTATGATAACACCACAGTGTCTGTTTTCAGATGTTTCAACTAGCCCTGCTACTCATTATGATAACACCACAGTGTCTGTTTTCAGATGTTTCAACTAAACCTGCTACTCATTATGATAACACCACAGTGTCTGTTTTCAGATGTTTCAACTAGCCCTGCTACTCATTATGATAACACCACAGTGTCTGTTTTCAGATGTTTCAACTAGCCCTGCTACTCATTATGATAACACCACAGTGTCTGTTTTCAGATGTTTCAACTAGCCCTGCTACTCATTATGATAACACCACAGTGTCTGTTTTCAGATGTTTCAACTAGCCCTGCTACTCATTATGATAACACCACAGTGTCTGTTTTCAGATGTTTCAACTAAACCTGCTACTCATTATGATAACACCACAGTGTCTGTTTTCAGATGTTTCAACTAGCCCAGCTACTCATTATGATAACACCACAGTGTCTGTTTTCAGATGTTTCAACTAGCCCTGCTACTCATTATGATAACACCACAGTGTCTGTTTTCAGATGTTTCAACTAAACCTGCTACTCATTATGATAACACCACAGTGTCTGTTTTCAGATGTTTCAACTAAACCTGCTATTCATTATGATAACACCACAGTGTCTGTTTTCAGATGTTTCAACTAAACCTGCTACTCATTATGATAACACCACAGTGTCTGTTTTCAGATGTTTCAACTAGCCCTGCTACTCATTATGATAACACCACAGTGTCTGTTTTCAGATGTTTCAACTAGCCCTGCTACTCATTATGATAACACCACAGTGTCTGTTTTCAGATGTTTCAACTAGCCCTGCTACTCATTATGATAACACCACAGTGTCTGTTTTCAGATGTTTCAACTAAACCTGCTACTCATTATGATAACACCACAGTGTCTGTTTTCAGATGTTTCAACTAAACCTGATACTCATTATGATAACACCACAGTGTCTGTTTTCAGATGTTTCAACTAGCCCTGCTACTCATTATGATAACACCACAGTGTCTGTTTTCAGATGTTTCAACTAAACCTGCTACTCATTATGATAACACCACAGTGTCTGTTTTCAGATGTTTCAACTAAACCTGCTATTCATTATGATAACACCACAGTGTCTGTTTTCAGATGTTTCAACTAAACCTGCTACTCATTATGATAACACCACAGTGTCTGTTTTCAGATGTTTCAACTAGCCCTGCTACTCATTATGATAACACCACAGTGTCTGTTTTCAGATGTTTCAACTAGCCCTGCTACTCATTATGATAACACCACAGTGTCTGTTTTCAGATGTTTCAACTAGCCCTGCTACTCATTATGATAACACCACAGTGTCTGTTTTCAGATGTTTCAACTAAACCTGCTACTCATTATGATAACACCACAGTGTCTGTTTTCAGATGTTTCAACTAAACCTGATACTCATTATGATAACACCACAGTGTCTGTTTTCAGATGTTTCAACTAAACCTGCTACTCATTATGATAACACCACAGTGTCTGTTTTCAGATGTTTCAACTAAACCTGCTACTCATTATGATAACACCACAGTGTCTGTTTTCAGATGTTTCAACTAGACCTGCTACTCATTATGATAACACCACAGTGTCTGTTTTCAGATGTTTCAACTAGCCCTGCTACTCATTATGATAACACCACAGTGTCTGTTTTCAGATGTTTCAACTAGCCCTGCTACTCATTATGATAACACCACAGTGTCTGTTTTCAGATGTTTCAACTAAACCTGCTACTCATTATGATAACACCACAGTGTCTGTTTTCAGATGTTTCAACTAAACCTGCTATTCATTATGATAACACCACAGTGTCTGTTTTCAGATGTTTCAACTAAACCTGCTACTCATTATGATAACACCACAGTGTCTGTTTTCAGATGTTTCAACTAAACCTGCTACTCATTATGATAACACCACAGTGTCTGTTTTCAGATGTTTCAACTAAACCTGCTACTCATTATGATAACACCACAGTGTCTGTTTTCAGATGTTTCAACTAGCCCTGCTACTCATTATGATAACACCACAGTGTCTGTTTTCAGATGTTTCAACTAAACCTGCTACTCATTATGATAACACCACAGTGTCTGTTTTCAGATGTTTCAACTAAACCTGCTATTCATTATGATAACACCACAGTGTCTGTTTTCAGATGTTTCAACTAAACCTGCTACTCATTATGATAACACCACAGTGTCTGTTTTCAGATGTTTCAACTAAACCTGCTACTCATTATGATAACACCACAGTGTCTGTTTTCAGATGTTTCAACTAAACCTGCTACTCATTATGATAACACCACAGTGTCTGCTTTCAGATGTTTCAACTAGCCCTGCTACTCATTATGATAACACCACAGTGTCTGTTTTCAGATGTTTCAACTAGCCCTGCTACTCATTATGATAACACCACAGTGTCTGTTTTCAGATGTTTCAACTAAACCTGCTACTCATTATGATAACACCACAGTGTCTGTTTTCAGATGTTTCAACTAAACCTGCTACTCATTATGATAACACCACAGTGTCTGTTTTCAGATGCTTCAACTAAACCTGCTACTCATTATGATAACACCACAGTGTCTGTTTTCAGATGTTTCAACTAGCCCTGCTACTCATTATGATAACACCACAGTGTCTGTTTTCAGATGTTTCAACTAAACCTGCTACTCATTATGATAACACCACAGTGTCTGTTTTCAGATGTTTCAACTAAACCTGCTATTCATTATGATAACACCACAGTGTCTGTTTTCAGATGTTTCAACTAAACCTGCTACTCATTATGATAACACCACAGTGTCTGTTTTCAGATGTTTCAACTAAACCTGCTACTCATTATGATAACACCACAGTGTCTGTTTTCAGATGTTTCAACTAAACCTGCTACTCATTATGATAACACCACAGTGTCTGTTTTCAGATGTTTCAACTAAACCTGCTACTCATTATGATAACACCACAGTGTCTGCTTTCAGACGTTTCAACTAGCCCTGCTACTCATTATGATAACACCACAGTGTCTGTTTTCAGATGTTTCAACTAGCCCTGCTACTCATTATGATAACACCACAGTGTCTGTTTTCAGATGTTTCAACTAAACCTGCTATTCATTATGATAACACCACAGTGTCTGTTTTCAGAAGTTTCAACTAAACCTGCTAATCATTATGATAACACCACAGTGTCTGTTTTCAGATGTTTCAACTAGCCCTGCTACTCATTATGATAACACCACAGTGTCCGTTTTCAGATGTTTCAACTAGCCCTGCTACTCATTATGATAACACCACAGTGTCTGTTTTCAGATGTTTCAACTAAACCTGCTACTCATTATGATAACACCACAGTGTCTGTTTTCAGATGTTTCAACTAGCCCTGCTACTCATTATGATAACACCACAGTGTCTGTTTTCAGATGTTTCAACTAGCCCTGCTACTCATTATGATAACACCACAGTGTCTGTTTTCAGATGTTTCAACTAAACCTGCTATTCATTATGATAACACCACAGTGTCTGTTTTCAGATGTTTCAACTAAACCTGCTACTCATTATGATAACACCACAGTGTCTGTTTTCAGATGTTTCAACTAAACCTGCTACTCATTATGATAACACCACAGTGTCTGTTTTCAGATGTTTCAACTAGCCCTGCTACTCATTATGATAACACCACAGTGTCTGTTTTCAGATGTTTCAACTAGCCCTGCTACTCATTATGATAACACCACAGTGTCTGTTTTCAGATGTTTCAACTAAACCTGCTACTCATTATGATAACACCACAGTGTCTGTTTTCAGATGTTTCAACTAAACCTGCTACTCATTATGATAACACCACAGTGTCTGTTTTCATATGTTTCAACTAGCCCTGCTACTCATTATGATAACACCACAGTGTCTGTTTTCAGATGTTTCAACTAGCCCTGCTACTCATTATGATAACACCACAGTGTCTGTTTTCAGATGTTTCAACTAGCCCTGCTACTCATTATGATAACACCATAGTGTCTGTTTTCAGATGTTTCAACTAAACCTGCTACTCATTATGATAACACCACAGTGTCTGTTTTCAGATGTTTCAACTAGCCCTGCTACTCAGTATGATAACCCCACAGTGTCTGTTTTCAGATGTTTCAACTAGCCCTGCTACTCATTATGATAACACCACAGTGTCTGTTTTCAAATGTTTCAACTAGCCCTGCTACTCATTATGATAACCCCACAGTGTCTGTTTTCAAATGTTTCAACTAGCCCTGCTACTCATTATGATAACACCACAGTGTCTGTTTTCAGATGTTTCATCTAAACCTGCTACTCATTATGATAACATCACGCACATTGTGTCCCATCCAGAAAAGAGCTGATTTCATGTTATAACTAGGTCTGCTACACATAAGATCACAAACACACACTGTATGAAAGGTCTCGGCTGCATGACATGACTACATACCGTATCTGGCGACGTTTTACGTAAACACAAAGCCAATCCAGTCGTAAGACGACTGGCGGGACTCACACACCGGCGGCTTCCCCACTCCTCTTCTTCAGTCTATTCAGATTGCGAACATACCGAGTCCAATGTTTCTTTGATATTGGTCTTGTCTTTTGCGTGCTTTTCCGAAGACAACGACATGGAAAGGTTGTGGAGGTGGTTGTATTACCTCACCAGCATGCCCAGACTCTCCTCAAATCTGGACAGAAACAGACAGAATTGCTTGTAGCAAATCTCGAAATAAAAGCACAAAAAAGGGAAGCTTTTGAGTAGAATAGCAAGTAGTAGCAGCAAAGTAGTAGTAAGTCACAAATTGTTTGCGCATTTATATCAGAACTATACTGGAAAAGATATGATGTAGACACAGGGGCGGGACTTCCGTTGCAAAACTCACTCAAAACTGCCCCTCAGTCTTCGCGAGGAATGATACGTCGATTCGTCAGGTCTCACATTTCCAGGTAGAAAAAAACTATGACATTGCAAGACAGCGCTTGTCACGCCCTGACCTTAGAGAGCCTTTTTATGTCTCTATTTGGTTTGGTCAGGGTGTGATTTGGGTGGGCATTCTATGTTCTTTATTTCTATGATTTGTGTTTCTATGTTTTGGCCGGGTATGGTTCTCAATCAGGGACAGCTGTCTATCGTTGTCTCTGATTGGGAATCATACTTAGGCAGCCTGTTTTGCCACCTTAGGTTGTGGGATGTTGTTTTTTGTTAGCTCTGTGTAGCCTTCAGAAACGTGACGTTCGTTGATCTTTTGCTGTTTTGTTTGGTGTTCGGATTTAATAAAGAAGTATGAACACGTACAACGCTGCACCTTGGTCTCATACTTCCGACGAGCGTTACAGCGCTACTCTCCATAGGGTCCATTTTCGTGGGGTATAAATCGGCCTTTACACACTCCACACTGTGCCTCCACACTGATATCATTCCTTAAAACCTCTTAAATGTAACTAAATGTATTTGGAAATGTAATCTACGTAATCTGCTAAGGTAAATATTTATCATGAGAGGGCCATAAACAATAACAAGTAATGCTGCATTCTCCAAGAAAGTTAAAATATCACCTTTCTGGTAAAATGAGTTATAAATTGCTGAGGTGTAGTCACTTTTGAGGACACAAAAAATGTGAAACATTTTATATGACGTATTTCACATTGAACAAAACAGTATTAATAAGGCTTCAAATTACTTATATATATATATGTTTCAAATATAGTATAATCAATTTATAAAACTAATAACATGAGTATATTTTCTAATGGTCTCTCTTGATCAAAACCTCTTCCCCCATGACTGTGAACATCTCACAGAGCTCTATTTTGACTTCCTGAACTCATTAGGAACTTGATCAAAACCTCTTCCCCCATCACTGTGAACGTCTCACAGAGCTCTAGCTTGACTTCCTGAACTTGTTAGGAACTCGGCTTTCATTTCATATTAATCTTGTCTGTCTATGACAAACAGAAAGTGTTTTTGTTTAAAATCTATGAATTATTTTAGATTACTGGCTGTAAATTGATCTCTGAATGTGCAACAGTGTAAAACTTATCTTCCTCTATATTTTTACTACAAAATATAGAAATGCACCATGTTCACATACTGTATGTTGATGTTGGGGGTGGTGGTGGAGATGATCACTATGAGGTTGAACAATTGTGAAGTTTCCCTTTAACCTCGAGCTGCTCTGTTTGTGTGTGTGTGTGTGTGTGTGTGTGTGTGTGTGTGTGTGTGTGTGTGTGTGTGTGTGTGTGTGTGTGTGTGTGTGTGTGTGTGTGTGTGTGTGTGTGTGTGTGTGTGTGTGTGTGTGTGTGTGTGAGAGAGGGGGAGATCAGAAAGAGGAGTGGTCCTCTCTCTCTATTTCCAGAATGCACAATGAAACGAGCGACAAGACAGGAATGTCAAAGTGGATTCGGAACATAGCCAGGAATCGTAAAACAGACCGTAGAGTGGGGGACAGGGAAGGCTGGGGGACAGGGAAGGCTGGGGGACAGGGAAGGCTGGGGGACAGGGAAGGCTGGGGGACAGGGAAGGCTGGGGGACAGGGAAGGCTGGGGGACAGGGAAGGCTCAACCTTGAGCTGCTGTGTGTGTGTGTGTGTGCTTGTGTGTGCTTGTGTGTGTTTGTTTGTGCTTGTGTCTGTGTGTGAGCTGTAAGGAAGGCTTGTGTGAGCATGTTGCGTGTGGTTAACAGTAACGTAATGTATGTGTGTGTGTGCAAGTGTATGTGTGTGGGTATACATTGTGTGATAACACTGTGTTCCCTCTGCATGGGTATCCAAAGAGCACACACACACACACACACACACACACACACACACACACACACACACACACACACACACACACACACACACACACATAGTGGCTGAGTGAGGGAGACAGATGGTGACTCATACTCCTCTTTGGCGCAACAACACTACATTTCCCAGGAGGCCTCTCATAAAGCCTGCTGTCAAAAGCAATGCTCTTCCTGTTTCTCTGTGATTGGAACACAGCCCCCAGGGAGGAGTCAGAGGTCAGGGCCCAGGATATAACCCGGAGCGACAGATCGTGATTGATCATTGGATAGAGATTAAAGACCCACTTAAACCGCTGTGATGAAGGGGGTCCAGGAGGGCAGAAGACGGGCTCCTGAGGGTGTGCTGTTATAGCCAGGTGATGGAGGGGTTACAATTTGATTACAATAACCAACATTCAATATACAGTTAATTACAATTACAATAGATTTGGATTCAAATTACATTTGCATTGAAGTGAATACAATTTGAATGGGCTTCTGCACCCCCTCCATCCCCCTGTGTCACAGAGATGTAAAGCAGTTACATCTCTCAGATGAAGGCTAGATGATTACATCAGGAGACAGCAGTGTGTTGCTTGGTCCAGAAAGACTGGGAGAGATAGAATGATTTCCATTCAGGCTCAACGGAAGCATGACAGCTGTCACTTATAATTGGTTGTGGAGAAGAATGGTGAAGAATGGTGAAGAATGGTGTAGAATGGTGAAACAACCTTACAAACAAACACAATCCGGATTACACAAACTATTTTAATTGTAACTAACCAATATAACCATAATGTAATACGTAACAATATAATTAGGCAAATTGTACCAGTCGCATTAGTACAATAGTGCTATTAGAATTGACTTGTTCACTGAATACCTTACACCATTTTTACCTACTGTCGACTGCAGATAAGGGAGCAGTCAGTAAGCAGCCAACCTGCCTCCTGTATGTGTCTACCTGTTCAGTAGCTGAAGAACTGACTCTATTTCTGTTTCTACAGTACATTGTTCACGTTGAGCTATTTTCCTTTTGATTGGGCCGACAGGCCTGAAGGGAGAGAACCGTGAGGGATACATCGTACATCACTAGCGTAAATACACCCGTAACCACGGAAACCACAGAATAGTTATGCTGGCAGATGCAAGTGCAGGAGACAGGATCCCTTCAATGGAGCATTGATCTGGGACGTTATGAGGACAAAGTGACACATGTCAATAGAGGACACATCACACGTGAATCCCTACTCTCTATGTAATGTGCTACTTTGGGCCAGAACCGTATTAAAAGATACAGGATTCTGAAGAGAAATTGTGCATTATGTGGGTCATAGGGTGTCATTTGAGACACATTCAGAGTATGGTAAATCATCCCTGAACTCCTCCCAACCTGAAATCACTAGTAAGATAGTTCAGTGAAAGCCAACCATAACCAACCTTAACCAACCATCTTCCTGATACTGGATTTCCCAGGCCCTTGACATGGATGACAGTGATGTCTCTACAGCCAACAGCCAATTGGATCTACAGCTCAGGCCCCTACTTTAGTGTAAGACAGAACACAGCGTTCCCCAGTCAAGGTGCTGAGTGACAATAACTGTGTATCTGAGACTGGCCTATTGCACTGGGACTACAGACAGGCAAACACAGGCCACTGTTTTGGTTATCTGTCATTGACAAATGACAGAGATACACATGAACAAATGATCAATAGTTTATCAGGCACAAGATCCTCTCTGTAACACAAACACACACACACACACACACACACACACACACACACACACACACACACACACACACACACACACACACACACACACACACACACACACACACACACACACACACACACACACACAGCCATGCACATAGGAAATAGGCATACACACACACACATCCATGCACGTACACACATGGGAACACACACACACACCCATGCACGTACATACACGGGAACACACACACACCCATGCACGTACATACACGGGAACACACACACACCCATGCACGTACATACACGGGAACACACACACACCCATGCACGTACATACACGGGAACACACACACACCCATGCACGTACATACACGGGAACACACACACACCCATGCACGTACACACATGGGAACACACACACACACCCATGCACGTACATACACGGGAACACACACACACCCATGCACGTACACACACGGGAACACACACACACCCATGCACGTACACACATGGGAACACACACACACACCCATGCACGTACACACACGGGAACACACACACACCCATGCACGTACATACACGGGAACACACACACACACCCATGCACGTACATACACGGGAACACACACACACCCATGCACGTACACACACGGGAACACACACACACCCATGCACGTACATACACGGGAACACACACACACCCATGCACGTACACACACGGGAACACACACACACCCATGCACGTACACACATGGGAACACACACACACCCATGCACGTACACACACGGGAACACACACACCCCCATGCACGTACATACACGGGAACACACACACCCATGCACGTACACACACGGGAACACACACACACCCATGCACGTACACACATGGGAACACACACACACCCATGCACGTACACACACGGGAACACACACACCCCCATGCACGTACATACACGGGAACACACACACCCCCATGCACGTACATACACGGGAACACACACACACCCATGCACGTACATACACGGGAACACACACACACCCATGCACGTACATACACGGGAACACACACACACCCATGCACGTACACGCATGGGAACACACACACACCCATGCACGTACACACACGGGAACACACACACCCCCATGCACGTACATACACGGGAACACACACACACACCCATGCACGTACACACACGGGAACACACACACACACCCATGCACGTACATACACGGGAACACACACACCCCCATGCACGTACATACACGGGAACACACACACACACCCATGCACGTACACACACGGGAACACACACACACACCCATGCACGTACACACACGGGAACACACACACCCCCATGCACGTACATACACGGGAACACACACACCCCCATGCACGTACATACACTGGAAGCACAGGCATGCGCCCGCAACCACACACACACAGTTGAGTCCAACCCTGTCAGCAATGTCATCTTTCATTTATCTGCAATTGGTCCTATTTGTGCTGCAGTGAAGTTTAAAACGACCATTTACACACAGTGACCCTGGAGAAGCTACATACAGTTTTAAACAATCACTTTGGCACTAATTTCAGAAACTTGTGGTCCTTTTTCAAAACTCTAGACACACAACTCAAAACGGTCATCACTTGTAACACAGGCTGCCCAATGTTCAAAACATTGCATTGTGCATTCATATCGTTAAAGAATAATTGCACTTGCAGAATTATTGGTTCAAATAACTAATTTATCATGAAATACCATAGGAACATTAATTTAGATCACCCACACACAAGATACTGATATTTTCAATGTGTAGTTATTCGTACAATCATTAAATATTGTGGTACAAAATATGTGATACATGTTTCATTATGCTACTACACGTAAATACATCACTGTAAAAGGACTAGTAGAGAGAATAGTACAGACACAGTGGAATCATTGAACAAAATATGAAATTTATTGATGAAATACAATAAAATCACAACATAGGTTTATTTGAATCAAAGCAAAAACAATTAGCTCACAAAAAAACAAAAAAACAATGAAAGGTCAACTGCAGTGTTCCTCACCTGACTTACTGTAAAAAGCAAAACAAAAGATTGATTACTGTACTTCTATATTTCCATCAACCCTGTCTTGTGATTTGGCCACAGGTTCTCATCCACATCACAATGGATGTTTTCATTAGCCAAACATCTTGGGAAGAATCTTCGGGCATGGTGAATCCAGGCCTGACACTGGTCTGCCGTGATGTCATTGCATGCGTCATCCATGGCCTGGAGAAGGGTGGCTTGTTCGTGAGGGCGCCTATCATATACCTTCCACCTCCATGTGGAGAAAAATTCCTCAATCGGGTTAAGGAAAGGAGAGTATGGGGGTAAGCACAGGGTGGTAAATTGTGGATGGGCCTGAAACCATGCTTGCACAATTTGAGCATGGTGGAACCTGACATTATCCCACACAATGGGAGACCTGATTTAGCTCATCAAGGACGGTTACATTCGAACAGTGAATCATGTGGCTGCCTGCAACTCAATATATAGAGTATATAGAGTAGAGAGCTTTAGTTGTTGTTCGACCAAACATTAGAACGGGCAAGATGCGTAATCTAAGCAACTTTGGCCGTGGTATGATTGTTGATGCCACACATGGTGATTCCAGCATCTCAGAAACAGCTGCCTTCCTGGGATTTTTACGCACTACAGTCTCTAGAGTTTACAGAGAACGGTGCGATAAACAAAAAACACATTCAGTGAGCCGCAGTTCTGTGGGCAAAACCACCTTGTTAATGAGAGAGGTCAGAACAGAATGTCCAGACTCATTCAAGCTAACAGAAAGGCCACAAAAGCTCAAATAACAGCTGTTTAAAACAGTGGTGTGCAGAAGGGCATCTCTTAACGTACAACACTGTGAATAATTCAGGCTGTTGTGGAGGCAAAAGGGGGTCCTACCGAGTACTAGATAGGTGTACCTAATAAAGTGGCCGGTGAGTGTACAGTAATGTCAAATCTGAAAACATGGTCTGGAAAAGTGGTACATGGGACCATAGAAACATTGTCTGATAAAGAATGATGATGAAATATTACATCCATAGATAATGTAGTCCAATTGGTTTGTGTTCCACGGTAATTGGTGTCAATGGATCTCGTTATCCTGAAACTTTCATGATCTAAACATGGAATGTTGTTTGTCAGTTTCCGTAAAACTATGCATTAAGAGTAACGCAACAGTTACTTATCATTTTGAGCAGTTGTATCAATTGATAGTTAGATCATTGTAATGAAATGAATAGACAGTCATCTCAGATGTAATGTGTGAATTGCATTTTGAAATGGTAATACTTTGATGTTAAGTTGTGTCATTTTGAACAGGTGATTTTAGTTCAATGAACAAATGATCTTAGCTTTATGTGTATTGTATCCAAGCAATTGGAAAAAGTGTTAGAGTTTTGAATAATTTGCATTTTGATCATTGGTTGTGAGTTTTGTGTCTAGAGTTTTGAAAAATGACATCAAGGTTCCGAAATTAGTGCCAAAGTGAATGTAAAAAACTGTAACATCTCTTGTCATACTCTCTCATCTATGTGTGTGAGTGTGTGCGTGGCGTGCCTGCGTGTGTATCGGTGTGAGTTAGCATCTGTGTGTGTGAGTGTGTGCGTGGCGTGCCTGCGTGTGTATCGGTGTGAGTTAGCATCTATGTGTGTGAGTGTGTGCGTGGCGTGCCTGCGTGTGTATCGGTGTGAGTTAGCATCTGTGTGTGTACTGTGTGTACCCACATTAAAAAATACTATAGTGTATACTATGGTAGGAATACTATCGTATTCACTGTAGTGTTTTTGCTGACTTTACTGTAGTATTTACTGTAGTATTTTGTAGTATTTACAGTTTACTTTAGTATAAATACTGTAGTAAAAAAATTGGAGTATATACCACAGTAATTACTTTGGTGTTTCGCGGACTGTAGTATTTGCAGTAGTGTTTTTGGGGACACTACTGTTGTATTTACTAAAGTGTTTTATTATCTTTGACATAGAAGTGGTGGGCTTTCTCCTTGTGGAAACATACTGGACAAAATATTAAAGGAGCACATTTTCCAGAACTTGTAGGTAGGTAGGTAGGTAGGTAGGTGGGTAGGTGGGTAGGTGGGTAGGTGGGTAGGTGGGTAGGTAGGTAGGTAGGTAGGAAGGACTGGGTTCAGAACTTCTGCTCTTTTCTATAACCTATAGGGAACACAATATATGGTCTATACTTGGCATGTAGGTATCTCAGTTACGGATGGAACAAAGTGGGATATGGGGGAGGGAAATGGGCAGAGTATATACCAATTAAATACTGTAGTATTAACTATATATCTTTTAAAAATATTTTTGTGGACTGTAGTGATTTTGTGGGCTAATTCTGTAGTATTTATTACAGTGTTTTTTTGTGTGGATGATACTTTAGTATTTACTGTAGTATTGTACAGTATACTACAACATTCTATACTAAGTACTACACATGATCAAGGGATACTACAATGTGGAGTAAAGCATTCTACAGTATACTGCAGTTTACTACAGAATTCTATAGTAAGAACTTATTATATGACTTGTTGACTTGTTGCAAATAAAAGGCTGTGCGTGATGATGTAGTGCACATAAAAATACCTTTTGCGGTTAAATTCCCATGTACCGAATAAAAACTACAAAACTACTAAACCACTGCATTTTCAACTCTACTGATGGTTTTCAAAAAATATATATGTTGCAGAGACTGTTGGCTAGAGAGTACGTATAGCCTAGAGACGATGAGATTATTATGGACAAAAGAGCAAGATTCTTTTTATTTGTCATGTCACCAGAATAAGACCCTGGATATTTATTGGAATGCAGCAGCAAGCTCATCACCTTGCACTTTCACCCCCCTGTAAAGTTCACTCATTTCATTTTGTAGCCTAATAAACTGGATAGTTTCCCGACTCGTAGTGGGAGGACCACAAAACAAACCATCCCACGACTCAATGTTTACTTCCATATGAGAGATATCAATATTTGCACATAAAAGCAATTCCACTGACATTTCTCACATAATTAATTTTACTGACACATAAAGATCCCACCTTCTCTAGCGTATTTTGTTTAGTCGACATTTTGAAAGTTTACCGAACATTTTCCTGTTTCCATTATTTTTTTTACCCAACATTACTTTACTCGCATAAAAAGGTTAGATGGAAACTTGGTTTGTGTTGTACAACACTCACCCTCACTGCTGGAGGATTTGAGACGGAGAGTAACCAGGTTATACCACCATGTTGCCATGAATACAACAGCACCAGTGGAATATGTGAGGGCTGGAGGTCAGCGTTAGAGATCATAGGTCAAAGATGGTCATAAGGTCATAAGATGACCTCAAAAAGATGACAGAGGGTGTGTGTGCTTCAGTGTATTAAAATAAATAACAACAAAAACAAAGGAACATCCGCTAAAGGGGCTGTTGTCCTACCTGTGAGGTTGTCTTTGAGACGGTGGTCCCAGCTCTCTTCAGGTCATTGACCAGGTCCTGCCGTGTAGTTCTGGGCTGATCCCTCACCTTCCTCATGATCATTGATGCCCCACGAGGTGAGATCTTGCATGGAGTCCCAGACCGAGGGTGATTGACCGTCATCTTCAACTTCTTCCATTTTCTAATAATTGCGCCAACAGTTGTTGCCTTCTCACCAAGCTGCTTGCCTATTGTCCTGTAGCCCATCCCAGCCTTGTGCAGGTCTACAATTTTATCCCTGATGTCCTTATACATGTTCTCTGGTCTTGGCCAATGTGGAGAGGTTGGAGTCTGTTTGATTGAGTGTGTGGACAGGTGTCTTTTATACAGGTAACGAGTTCAAACAGGTGCAGTTTATACAGGTAATGAGTGGAGAACAGGAGGGCTTCTTAAAGAAAAACTGTCTGTGAGAGCCGGAATTCTTACTGGTTGGTAGGTGATCAAATACTTATGTCATGCAATAAAATGTAAATTAATTACTTAAAAATCATACAGTGATTTTCTGGATTTTTGTTTTAGATTCCGTCTCTCACAGTTGAAGTGTACCTATGATAAAAAATTACAGACCTCTACATGCTTTGTAAGTAGGAAAACCTGCAAAATCGGCAGTGTATCAAATACTTGTTCTCCCCACTGTATATCCGAGGGTGTCCAAGCGTGATACGAGGGGGTGGTATTTAATAAGCTTGGCAGCAAAGGTCTGCACCACGTAACAAACTAATGAGCAGCCCTCTTCCAAAATCAGCACTTCCCTCTGGCCTCCCCCACAACAACAATATCTGGCGTATTTGGTACACAGGGAAACACACACACACACCCCACACACACACCACACACACCACACTCACGCACACACACACACACACACCACACACACGCATACACCACACACCACACACGCATACACCACACACATACCTCACACACACAAACACACATACCTCACACACACACACACACACACACCACACAGACACACACACATTAGATTGATGGAGGTTAAAGCCTGGCGAGTAAAGCCCAGACAGCGTCAATGGTGTGTTTAGAGGTCCCTCCAGACTTCTAAATCAGCCCAGAGTGGATCAGGAAGTGATGGCCATAGAGGCAGGAGTCGTCGGAGGGGTCTGATTTACTGTCTCTCAGCCTAAAGCTTTAAACACACCCCACCATCACGATCAATCACACGCTGGTGTCACACTCACACACTCCCTTTCTCTCTCTAACCGTGTGTTCCTACGGTCGATACATATACAGCTGGGTCCTACATGTCCTGCGGTCGGTCAAGCCCATGAAGAGAGATTCAGCCAATCAGTCATAGTCTGTACAGCAGAACAGAGAAGGAAAGGGAAACCTAGTCAGTTGCACAACTGAATGCATTCAACTGAAATGTGTCTTCTGCATTTAACTCAACCCCTCTGAATCAGGTTAGGGAGAGAGCAAAGACACAGCTACAGAATGGCTCCCTTTGTGTTTCTAACAATCAGCTGTTTAGGGGTTAAGCCTCTGTAAGGTGTTACTGTATATGATCCCTGTGGTGTGTTTAGAGTTTTGAGAACCTGAGATGTAGTTTCAGCAAATGTGTGTTAACAAACTGGGAAAACATTTGAGATACATAGAGACAGGTCTGAGAGTAAGAGAGATGTAGAGTTGGAGGTGACAGGCGACTGGTGCATTGCAGGTGTGTGTGAGAGAGAGAGCGAGCGAGAGAGAGCAAGAGAGAGAGAGAGAGAGCGAGAGAGAGAGAGAGAGAGAGCGAGAGAGAGAGAGAGCGAGAGAGAGAGCGAGAGAGAGAGAGAGCGAGAGAGAGAGCGAGAGAGAGAGAGAGCGAGAGAGAGGGAGGGAGGGAGAGAGCAAGAGAGAGAGAGAGAGAGAGAGAGAGAGAGAGAGAGAGAGAGAGAGAGAGAGAGAGAGAGAGAGAGAGAGAGAGAGAGAGAGAGAGAGAGAGAGAGAGAGAGAGAGAGAGAGAGAGAGAGAGAGAGAGAGAGAGAGAGAGAGAGAGAGAGAGAGAGAGAGAGAGAGAGAGAGAGAGAGAGAGAGAGAGAGAGAGAGAGAGAGAGAGAGAGAGAGAGAGAGTCAGGCCCCTGCTGTGCTCTGCTGTAAGGCAACATCAATCCAGACCCCAGTTACCTGCCATCTCTGCCTCATGTCTCCACAGAGAGATGGGAAAGAGGTGGAGTATGCCACAGTGTCTCCCCTGCAGTACAAACACATGCAACAAGATCAACCAAAGGGTATTTATGCTATTACTGCAATTAATCACATTTACTTGTTCCAGTATGGAGCAATGCTTCTTGCACCAAGGCCTTGGTTAGAGGAAGTGTCCAAGCCCACCCCATAAGCAAGCCAATAAGAAAAGGAGAGAGGAGGAAGTAGAGCTGTTGTGCTGATATCTGTTGTCCTGATGAGGACCTGCAGGTACACAGGAGGAAATACAAGGGACAACATGACACTAGACACATGGTGAGAGCATTGGTCCAGTAACCGAAAGGTCACTAGTTCAAATCCCCAAGGCACAACCTTAATTGCTCCTGTAAGCCGCTCTGGATAAGAGTGTCTGCTAAATGACGTGAATGTAAGAATTACTGCATACTCCAAGAATTGTTTAAATCTTAAAGAATAACTCTGTACTCCAATAATGAATCCATGCCTGGTGGAGTTCTGATCAGTGCAAAAAGTAATAATATCAAGATGATAATTGAGTGATAATTGACTATGATGACTATGATAATCCCAATAATCAGGGTAGCACTTATGTTCAAATAGCGATCACCTATTTCTTTCCATTGTGCCAATATCATAAACTTCCTCAAAGTCACTGTAGCATTTAAGCAACTTCCAAAAAGCAATGGACAAAGTGTAAAGTTGAAATTTTAATTGGGGACAGAATTCCACTTATTCTCTCAGGTTCATCTAAATTAAACCCCACTATTGTTCAAGTTCATGCAGAAACGCAAGGATCTATGTACAGTTTTGAAGTCTCTGTATGTTTATTGGATAGAGAGATGAAGGGTAGGAAACAGAGTGCTCAAAGAGCAGTAGATTCCAACCCATGCTGGCATCAGCTTAGACCGCCCCAGACCACAGGGTCTATGTAAAGTTGGCTGAACTTTTAGGTGTTGGTGTCTTTATTTTATTACGTTTATTTAACTAGGCAAGTCAGTTTAGAAGAAATTCTTATTTACAATGACTGCCTACTTGTAAAGCATCCACGTCCAAACCTCCCCCTAACCTGGACGACGCTGTGCCAATTGTGCCCGGCCCTATATGACTCCCGATCACGGCCGGTTGTGATACAGCCCGGGATCGAACCCGGGTCTGCAGTGACACCTCTTAGACCTACGTGCTACTCGGGAGCTGACTTCTTCCTCTGTGTTGTGTTTGCCTCCCATTAAGACTGTTGACAGACCCACTGTGTTCACACTGGTTGAACCAACATTGTTCCACGGCATTTCAATGACGTTTCGTTGAACAAACATGGAATAGACGTTGAATTTACATCTGTGCCCAGAGGGTGGACGTTTCATTCAGAGGAGGTACACTAAGCCTGGGTGTCCAATAAATGTGTTTTCTTCATTTTTAATCTCTCTCTCTTTCTCACGCTCTCTCAATTCAATGGGGATTTGTTTGCTTGGGAAACACATGCATGCATTGTCAAAGCAAGTGAAATACACAATAAACAAATGTGAGAAGACAAAAAACAACATTTTTTTATGAACAGTAAACATTGCACTCACAAAGGTTTCAAAATGATAAAGACATTTCATTATATTATCAGCTACAGTATGTACCGGATTTTAACAATATGCAAATAGTTGTAGTATTAATAGTAGGGAAGGTAAATAAACAGATAAATATCGGTGGTATTTACTATTATGTTTGCGCTCCACTGGTTGCTCTTTTCTTGTGGCAACGGCCCACAAATGTTACTGCTGTGACTGCACACTGTGGTATTTCACCTAACATATATGGAAGTTTATCAATGTTTGATTTCTTTTCAAATTATTTGTGGGTCTGTGTGATCTGTGGGAAATATGTACTGTATATATATATATATATATATATGCAGTTTAAGTCGGAAGTTTACATACACCTTAGCCAAAGACTCAGTTTTTCACAATTCCTGACATTTAATCCTAGTAAAAATTCCCTGTTTTAGGTCAGTTAGGATCACCACTTTATTTTAAGAATGTGAAATGTCAGAATAAAAGTAGAGGGAATGATTTATTTCAGCTTTTATTTCTTTCATCACATTCCCAGTGGGTCAGAAGTTTACATACACTCAATTAGTATTTGGCAGCATTGCCTTTAAATTGTTTAACTTGGGTCAAACGTTTCGGGTAGCCTTCCACAAGCTTCCCACAATAAGTTGGGTGAATTTTGGCCCATTCCTCCTGACAGAGCTGGTGTAACTGAGTCAGGATTGTAGGCCTCCTTGCTCGCACACGCTTTTTCAGTTCTGCCCACACATTTTCTGTAGGATTGAGGTCAGGGCTTTGTGATGGCCACTCCAATACCTTGACTTTGTTGTCCTTAAGCCATTTTGCCACAACTTTGGAAGTATGCTTGGGGTCCATTTGGAAGACCCATTTGTGACCAAGCTTTAACTTCCTGACTGATGTCTTGAGATGTTACTTCAATGTATCCACATAATTTTCGTCCCTCATGATGCCATCTATTTTGTGAAGTGCACCAGTCCCTCCTGCAGCAAAGCACCCCCACAACATGATGCTGCCACCCCCGTGCTTCACGGTTGGGATGGGGTTCTTCGGCTTGCAAGCCTCCCCCTTTTTCCTGCAAACATAACGATGGTCATTATGGCCAAACAGTTCTGTTTTTGTTTCATCAGACCAGAGGACATTTCTCCAAAAAGTACAATCTTTGTCCCCATGTGCAGTTGCAAACTGTAGTCTGGCTTTTTAATGGAGGTTTTGGAGCAGTGGCTTCATTGCTGAGCGGCCTTTCAGGTTATGCCGATATAGGACTCGTTTTACTGTGGATATAGATACTGTTGTTTCCTCCAGCATCTTCACAAGGTCCTTTGCTGTTGTTCTGGGATTGATTTGCACTTTTCGCACCAAAGTACGTTCATCTCAAGGAGACAGAACGCGTCTCCTTCCTGAGCGGTATGACGGCTGCGTGGTCCCATGGTGTTATTACTTGCGTACTATTGTTTGTACAGATGAACGTGGCACCTTCAGGCATTTTGAAATTGCTCCCAAGGATGAACCAGACTTGTGGAGGTCTACAATTTTTTTTCTGAGGGCTTGGCTGATTTATTTTGATTTTCCCATGATGTCAAGCATAGAGGCACTGAGTTTGAAGGTAGGTCTTGATATACATCCACAGGTACACCTCCAATTGACTCAAATTATGTCAATTAGCCTATCAGAAGATTCTAAAGCCATGACATAATTTTGGGGAATTTTACAAGCTGTTTAAAGGCACAGTCAACTTAGTCTATGTAAAACTTCTGACCCACTGGAATTGTGATACAGTGAATAATAAGTTAAATAATCTGTCTGTAAACAATTGTTGGAAAAATGACTTGTGTCATGCACAAAGTACAGTAGATGTCCCAACCGACTTGCCAAAACTATAGTTTGTTTACAAAAAATTTGTGGAGTGGTTGAAACACGAGTTTGTGTTGACTGTTTGTTTCTCTGTGGTGTAGGACAGTAGTAGTGATGACCTGACAGTGTTTGTTTCTCTGTGGTGTAGGACAGTAGTAGTGATGATGACCTGACAGTGGCTGTTTTTCTGTGGTGTAGGATAGTAGTAGTGATGACCTGACAGTGTTTGTTTCTCCGTGGTGTAGGACAGTAGTAGTGATAACCTGACAGTGTTTGTTTCTCTGTGGTGTAGGACAGTAGTAGTGATGACCTGACAGTGTTTGTTTATCTGTGGTGTAGGACAGTAGTAGTGATGACCTGACAGTGTTTGTGTCTCTGTGGTGTAGGACAGTAGTAGTGATGACCTGACAGTGTTTGTTTCTCCGTGGTGTAGGACAGTAGTAGTGATGACCTGACAGTGGCTGTTTCTCTGTGGTGTAGGACAGTAGTAGTGATGACCTGACAGTGGCTGTTTCTCTGTGGTGTAGGATAGTAGTAGTGATGACCTGACAGTGTTTGTTTCTCCGTGGTGTAGGACAGTAGTAGTGATGACCTGACAGTGGCTGTTTCTCTGTGGTGTAGGACAGTAGTAGTGATGACCTGACAGTGGCTGTTTCTCTGTGGTGTAGGACAGTAGTAGTGATGACCTGACAGTGTTTGTTTTTCTGTGGTGTAGGACAGTAGTGATGATGACCTGACAGTGTTTGTTTCTCTGTGGTGTAGGACAGTAGTAGTGATGACCTGACTGTGTTTGTTTCTCTGTGGTGTAGGACAGTAGTAGTGATAACCTGACAGTGTTTGTTTCTCTGTGGTGTAGGACAGTAGTAGTGATGACCTGACAGTGTTTGTTTCTCTGTGGTGTAGGACAGTAGTAGTGATGACCTGACAGTGTTTGTTTCTCTGTGGTGTACGACAGTAGTAGTGATGACCTGACAGTGTTTGTTTCTCTGTGGTGTAGGACAGTAGTAGTGATGATGACCTGACAGTGGCTGTTTCTCTGTGGTGTAGGACAGTAGTAGTGATGATGACCTGACAGTGTTTGTTTCTCTGTGGTGTAGGACAGTAGTAGTGATGACCTGACAGTGTTTGTTTCTCTGTGGTGTAGGACAGTAGTAGTGATGACCTGACAGTGGCTGTTTCTCTGTGGTGTAGGACAGTAGTAGTGATGACCTGACAGTGTTTGTTTCTCTGCGGTGTAGGACAGTAGTAGTGATGATGACCTGACAGTGGCTGTTTCTCTGTGGTGTAGGACAGTAGTAGTGATGATGACCTGACAGTGTTTGTTTCTCTGTGGTGCAGGACAGTAGTAGTGATGACCTGACAGTGGCTGTTTCTCTGTGGTGTAGGACAGTAGTAGTGATGACCTGACAGTGTTTGTTTCTCTGTGGTGTAGGACAGTAGTGATGATGACCTGACAGTGTTTGTTTCTCTGTGGTGTAGGACAGTAGTAGTGATGACCTGACAGTGTTTGTTTCTCTGTGGTGTAGGACAGTAGTAGTGATGACCTGACAGTGGCTGTTTTTCTGTGGTGTAGGACAGTAGTGATGATGACCTGACAGTGTTTGTTTTTCTGTGGTGTAGGATAGTAGTAGTGATGACCTGACAGTGTTTGTTTCTCCGTGGTGTAGGACAGTAGTAGTGATGACCTGACAGTGGCTGTTTCTCTGTGGTGTAGGACAGTAGTAGTGATGACCTGACAGTGTTTGTTTCTCTGTGGTGTAGGACAGTAGTAGTGATGACCTGACAGTGTTTGTGTCTCTGTGGTGTAGGACAGTAGTAGTGATGACCTGACAGTGTTTGTTTCTCCGTGGTGTAGGACAGTAGTAGTGATGACCTGACAGTGGCTGTTTCTCTGTGGTGTAGGACAGTAGTAGTGATGACCTGACAGTGGCTGTTTCTCTGTGGTGTAGGATAGTAGTAGTGATGACCTGACAGTGTTTGTTTCTCCGTGGTGTAGGACAGTAGTAGTGATGACCTGACAGTGGCTGTTTCTCTGTGGTGTAGGACAGTAGTAGTGATGACCTGACAGTGGCTGTTTCTCTGTGGTGTAGGACAGTAGTAGTGATGATGACCTGACAGTGGCTGTTTCTCTGTGGTGTAGGACAGTAGTAGTGATGATGACCTGACAGTGTTTGTTTCTCTGTGGTGTAGGACAGTAGTAGTGATGACCTGACAGTGTTTGTTTCTCTGTGGTGTAGGACAGTAGTAGTGATGACCTGACAGTGTTTGTTTCTCTGCGGTGTAGGACAGTAGTAGTGATGATGACCTGACAGTGGCTGTTTCTCTGTGGTGTAGGACAGTAGTAGTGATGATGACCTGACAGTGTTTGTTTCTCTGTGGTGCAGGACAGTAGTAGTGATGACCTGACAGTGGCTGTTTCTCTGTGGTGTAGGACAGTAGTAGTGATGACCTGACAGTGTTTGTTTCTCTGTGGTGTAGGACAGTAGTGATGATGACCTGACAGTATTTGTTTCTCTGTGGTGTAGGACAGTAGTAGTGATGACCTGACAGTGGCTGTTTCTCTGTGGTGTAGGACAGTAGTAGTGATGACCTGACTGTGTTTGTTTCTCTGTGGTGTAGGACAGTAGTAGTGATGATGACCTGACAGTGGCTGTTTGTCTGTGGTTTAGGACAGTAGTAGTGATGACCTGACAGTGGCTGTTTCTCTGTGGTGTAGGACAGTAGTAGTGATGATGACCTGACAGTGGCTGTTTCTCTGTGGTGTAGGACAGTAGTAGTGATGACCTGACAGTGGCTGTTTCTCTGTGGTGTAGGACAGTAGTAGTGATGACCTGACAGTGTTTGTTTTTCTGTGGTGTAGGACAGTAGTGATGATGACCTGACAGTGTTTGTTTCTCTGTGGTGTAGGACAGTAGTAGTGATGACCTGACTGTGTTTGTTTCTCTGTGGTGTAGGACAGTAGTAGTGATGACCTGACTGTGTTTGTTTCTCTGTGGTGTAGGACAGTAGTAGTGATGACCTGACAGTGTGTGTTTCTCTGTGGTGTAGGACAGTAGTAGTGATGACCTGACAGTGTTTGTTTCTCTGTGGTGTACGACAGTAGTAGTGATGACCTGACAGTGTTTGTTTCTCTGTGGTGTAGGACAGTAGTAGTGATGATGACCTGACAGTGTTTGTTTCTCTGTGGTGTAGGACAGTAGTAGTGATGACCTGACAGTGTTTGTTTCTCTGTGGTGTAGGACAGTAGTAGTGATGACCTGACAGTGGCTGTTTCTCTGTGGGTTAGGACAGTAGTAGTGATGACCTGACAGTGGCTGTTTCTCTGTGGTGTAGGACAGTAGTAGTGATGACCTGACAGTGTTTGTTTCTCTGCGGTGTAGGACAGTAGTAGTGATGATGACCTGACAGTGGCTGTTTCTCTGTGGTGTAGGACAGTAGTAGTGATGATGACCTGACAGTGTTTGTTTCTCTGTGGTGCAGGACAGTAGTAGTGATGACCTGACAGTGGCTGTTTCTCTGTGGTGTAGGACAGTAGTAGTGATGACCTGACAGTGTTTGTTTCTCTGTGGTGTAGGACAGTAGTGATGATGACCTGACAGTGTTTGTTTCTCTGTGGTGTAGGACAGTAGTAGTGATGACCTGACAGTGTTTGTTTCTCTGTGGTGTAGGACAGTAGTAGTGATGACCTGACAGTGTTTGTTTCTCTGTGGTGTAGGACAGTAGTAGTGATGACCTGACAGTGTTTGTTTCTCTGTGGTGTACGACAGTAGTAGTGATGACCTGACAGTGTTTGTTTCTCTGTGGTGTACGACAGTAGTAGTGATGATGACCTGACAGTGGCTGTTTCTCTGTGGTGTAGGACAGTAGTAGTGATGATGACCTGACAGTGTTTGTTTCTCTGTGGTGTAGGACAGTAGTAGTGATGACCTGACAGTGTTTGTTTCTCTGTGGTGTAGGACAGTAGTAGTGATGACCTGACAGTGTTTGTTTCTCTGCGGTGTAGGACAGTAGTAGTGATGATGACCTGACAGTGGCTGTTTCTCTGTGGTGTAGGACAGTAGTAGTGATGATGACCTGACAGTGTTTGTTTCTCTGTGGTGCAGGACAGTAGTAGTGATGACCTGGCAGTGGCTGTTTCTCTGTGGTGTAGGACAGTAGTAGTGATGACCTGACAGTGTTTGTTTCTCTGTGGTGTAGGACAGTAGTGATGATGACCTGACAGTATTTGTTTCTCTGTGGTGTAGGACAGTAGTAGTGATGACCTGACAGTGGCTGTTTCTCTGTGGTGTAGGACAGTAGTAGTGATGACCTGACTGTGTTTGTTTCTCTGTGGTGTAGGACAGTAGTAGTGATGATGACCTGACAGTGGCTGTTTGTCTGTGGTTTAGGACAGTAGTAGTGATGACCTGACAGTGGCTGTTTCTCTGTGGTGTAGGACAGTAGTAGTGATGATGACCTGACAGTGGCTGTTTCTCTGTGGTGTAGGACAGTAGTAGTGATGACCTGACAGTGTTTGTTTCTCTGTGGTGTAGGACAGTAGTAGTGATGACCTGACTGTGTTTGTTTCTCTGTGGTGTAGGACAGTAGTAGTGATGACCTGACTGTGTTTGTTTCTCTGTGGTGTAGGACAGTAGTAGTGATGACCTGACAGTGTGTGTTTCTCTGTGGTGTAGGACAGTAGTAGTGATGACCTGACAGTGTTTGTTTCTCTGTGGTGTACGACAGTAGTAGTGATGACCTGACAGTGTTTGTTTCTCTGTGGTGTAGGACAGTAGTAGTGATGATGACCTGACAGTGTTTGTTTCTCTGTGGTGTAGGACAGTAGTAGTGATGACCTGACAGTGTTTGTTTCTCTGTGGTGTAGGACAGTAGTAGTGATGACCTGACAGTGGCTGTTTCTCTGTGGTGTAGGACAGTAGTAGTGATGACCTGACAGTGGCTGTTTCTCTGTGGTGTAGGACAGTAGTAGTGATGACCTGACAGTGTTTGTTTCTCTGCGGTGTAGGACAGTAGTAGTGATGATGACCTGACAGTGGCTGTTTCTCTGTGGTGTAGGACAGTAGTAGTGATGATGACCTGACAGTGTTTGTTTCTCTGTGGTGCAGGACAGTAGTAGTGATGACCTGACAGTGGCTGTTTCTCTGTGGTGTAGGACAGTAGTAGTGATGACCTGACAGTGTTTGTTTCTCTGTGGTGTAGGACAGTAGTGATGATGACCTGACAGTGTTTGTTTCTCTGTGGTGTAGGACAGTAGTAGTGATGACCTGACAGTGTTTGTTTCTCTGTGGTGTAGGACAATAGTAGTGATGACCTGACAGTGGCTGTTTCTCTGTGGTGTAGGAAAGTAGTAGTGATGACCTGACTGTGTTTGTTTCTCTGTGGTGTAGGACAGTAGTGATGATGACCTGACAGTGTTTGTTTCTCTGTGGTGTAGGACAGTAGTGATGACCTGACAGTGTTTGTTTCTCTGTGGTGTAGGACAGTAGTAGTGATAACCTGACAGTGTTTGTTTTTCTGTGGTGTAGGACAGTAGTAGTGATGATGACCTGACAGTGTTTGTTTCTCTGCGGTGTAGGACAGTAGTAGTGATGATGACCTGACAGTGGCTGTTTCTCTGTGGTGTAGGACAGTAGTAGTGATGATGACCTGACAGTGTTTGTTTCTCTGTGGTGCAGGACAGTAGTAGTGATGACCTGACAGTGGCTGTTTCTCTGTGGTGTAGGACAGTAGTAGTGATGACCTGACAGTGTTTGTTTCTCTGTGGTGTAGGACAGTAGTGATGATGACCTGACAGTATTTGTTTCTCTGTGGTGTAGGACAGTAGTAGTGATGACCTGACAGTGGCTGTTTCTCTGTGGTGTAGGACAGTAGTAGTGATGACCTGACTGTGTTTGTTTCTCTGTGGTGTAGGACAGTAGTAGTGATGATGACCTGACAGTGGCTGTTTGTCTGTGGTTTAGGACAGTAGTAGTGATGACCTGACAGTGGCTGTTTCTCTGTGGTGTAGGACAGTAGTAGTGATGATGACCTGACAGTGGCTGTTTCTCTGTGGTGTAGGACAGTAGTAGTGATGACCTGACAGTGGCTGTTTCTCTGTGGTGTAGGACAGTAGTAGTGATGACCTGACAGTGTTTGTTTTTCTGTGGTGTAGGACAGTAGTGATGATGACCTGACAGTGTTTGTTTCTCTGTGGTGTAGGACAGTAGTAGTGATGACCTGACTGTGTTTGTTTCTCTGTGGTGTAGGACAGTAGTAGTGATGACCTGACTGTGTTTGTTTCTCTGTGGTGTAGGACAGTAGTAGTGATGACCTGACAGTGTGTGTTTCTCTGTGGTGTAGGACAGTAGTAGTGATGACCTGACAGTGTTTGTTTCTCTGTGGTGTACGACAGTAGTAGTGATGACCTGACAGTGTTTGTTTCTCTGTGGTGTAGGACAGTAGTAGTGATGATGACCTGACAGTGTTTGTTTCTCTGTGGTGTAGGACAGTAGTAGTGATGACCTGACAGTGTTTGTTTCTCTGTGGTGTAGGACAGTAGTAGTGATGACCTGACAGTGGCTGTTTCTCTGTGGTGTAGGACAGTAGTAGTGATGACCTGACAGTGGCTGTTTCTCTGTGGTGTAGGACAGTAGTAGTGATGACCTGACAGTGTTTGTTTCTCTGCGGTGTAGGACAGTAGTAGTGATGATGACCTGACAGTGGCTGTTTCTCTGTGGTGTAGGACAGTAGTAGTGATGATGACCTGACAGTGTTTGTTTCTCTGTGGTGCAGGACAGTAGTAGTGATGACCTGACAGTGGCTGTTTCTCTGTGGTGTAGGACAGTAGTAGTGATGACCTGACAGTGTTTGTTTCTCTGTGGTGTAGGACAGTAGTGATGATGACCTGACAGTGTTTGTTTCTCTGTGGTGTAGGACAGTAGTAGTGATGACCTGACAGTGTTTGTTTCTCTGTGGTGTAGGACAATAGTAGTGATGACCTGACAGTGGCTGTTTCTCTGTGGTGTAGGAAAGTAGTAGTGATGACCTGACTGTGTTTGTTTCTCTGTGGTGTAGGACAGTAGTGATGATGACCTGACAGTGTTTGTTTCTCTGTGGTGTAGGACAGTAGTGATGACCTGACAGTGTTTGTTTCTCTGTGGTGTAGGACAGTAGTAGTGATAACCTGACAGTGTTTGTTTTTCTGTGGTGTAGGACAGTAGTAGTGATGATGACCTGACAGTGTTTGTTTCTCTGTGGTGTAGGACAGTAGTAGTGATGATAACCTGACAGTGTTGATTTCTCTGTGGTGTAGGACAGTAGTAGTGATGACCTGACAGTGGCTGTTTCTCTGTGGTGTGGGACAGTAGTAGTGATGACCTGACAGTGTTTGTTTCTCTGTGGTGTAGGACAGTAGTAGTAATGACCTGACAGTGTTTGTTTCTCTGTGGTGTAGGACAGTAGTAGTGATGACCTGACAGTGTTTGTTTCTTTGTGGTGTAGGACAGTAGTAGTGATGACCTGACAGTGTTTGTTTCTCTGTTGTGTAAGACAGTAGTAGTGATGACCTGACAGTGTTTGTTTCTCTGTGGTGTAGGACAGTAGTAGTGATGACCTGACAGTGTTTGTTTCTCTGTGGTGTAGGACAGTAGTAGTGATGACCTGACAGTGTTTGTTTCTCTGTGGTGTAGGACAGTAGTGATGACCTGACAGTGTTTGTTTCTCTGTGGTGTAGGACAGTAATAGTGATAACCTGACAGTGTTTGTTTTTCTGTGGTGTAGGATAGTAGTAGTGATGATGACCTGACAGTGGCTGTTTCTCTGTGGTGTAGGACAGTAGTAGTGATAACCTGACAGTGTTTGTTTCTCTGTGGTGTAGGACAGTAGTAGTGATGACTTGATAGTGTTTGTTTCTCTGTGGTGCAGGTCAGTAGTAGTGATGATAACCTGACAGTGTTGATTTCTCTGTGGTGTAGGACAGTAGTAGTGATGACCTGACAGTGGCTGTTTCTCTGTGGTGTGGGACAGTAGTAGTGATGACCTGACAGTGTTTGTTTCTCTGTGGTGTAGGACAGTAGTAGTGATGACCTGACAGTGTTTGTTTCTCTGTGGTGTAGGACAGTATTAGTGATGACCTGACAGTGTTTGTTTCTTTGTGGTGTAGGACAGTAGTAGTGATGACCTGACAGTGTTTGTTTCTCTGTGGTGTAGGACAGTAGTAGTGATGACCTGACAGTGTTTGTTTCTCTGTGGTGTAGGACAGTAGTAGTGATGACCTGACAGTGTTTGTTTCTCTGTGGTGTAGGACAGTAGTAGTGATAACCTGACAGTGTTTGTTTTTCTGTGGTGTAGGACAGTAGTAGTGATGATGACCTGACAGTGGCTGTTTCTCTGTGGTGTAGGACAGTAGTAGTGATGACCTGACAGTGTTTGTTTCTCTGTGGTGTAGGAAAGTAGTAGTGATAACCTGACAGTGTTTGTTTCTCTGTGGTGTAGGACAGTAGTAGTGATGACTTGACAGTGTTTGTTTCTCTGTGGTGCAGGTCAGTAGTAGTGATGATGACCTGACAGTGTTTGTTTCTCTGTGTTGTAGGACAGTAGTAGTGATAACCTGACAGTGTTGATTTCTCTGTGGTGTAGGACAGTAGTAGTGATGACCTGACAGTGGCTGTTTCTCTGTGGTGTGGGACAGTAGTAGTGATGACCTGACAGTGTTTGTTTCTCTGTGGTGTAGGACAGTAGTAGTGATGACCTGACAGTGTTTGTTTCTCTGTGGTGTAGGACAGTAGTAGTGATGACCTGACAGTGTTTGTTTCTCTGTGGTGTAGGACAGTAGTAGTGATGACCTGACAGTGTTTGTTTCTCTGTGGTGTAGGACAGTAGTAGTGATGACCTGACAGTGTTTGTTTCTCTGTGGTGTAGGACAGTAGTAGTGATGACCTGACAGTGTTTGTTTCTCTGTGGTGTAAGACAGTAGTAGTGATGACCTGACAGTGTTTGTTTCTCTGTGGTGTAGGACAGTAGTAGTGATGACCTGACAGTGTTTGTTTCTCTGTGGTGTAGGACAGTAGTAGTGATGACCTGACAGTGTTTGTTTCTCTGTGGTGTAGGACAGTAGTAGTGATGACCTGACAGTGTTTGTTTCTCTGTGGTGTAAGACAGTAGTAGTGATGACCTGACAGTGTTTGTTTCTCTGTGGTGTAGGACAGTAGTAGTGATGATGACCTGACAGTGTTTGTTTCTCTGTGGTGTAGGACAGTAGTAGTGATGACCTGACTGTGTTTGTTTCTCTGTGGTGTAGGACAGTAGTAGTGATGACCTGACAGTCCTGCTCCTTGGCTAGGTAATGGAGAAGCCTGTCCAACCCTCCGCCGTACACTGCTGACTCCTGGCATCCCACTACAGCCCTCACAGACACACAGGCTACTGTACAGGCCACTGTGATCCACACTGTAGGACAACCGCATGTGCGTGTGTGTGTTTGTGTGTTGTGACGACCCTGACTTTATATGAACCGTCTCAGTGCTACTCCTGCCGATGGGATGGGGCACTTGAGTTCACTTGAACACATTTACCGGGCTGGACTCTTTTTAGGCCCGAGGTATGGGACTTTGTTTTTGAGGAAGCAGAGATCATTGTGTTGTGACATTATGTGTCTGATCATTTATTTTGGTAATACAAACAGCGCAAAATAACATGGTTGTTTTGAAATCATTTCAAATGTTTTAAGGCTTCATGAAAAGTATTTTTCCGTACAGACTTTTACATGAGTGCTTTGTAAACTTGACGGACCAGACGGGACTCATTCCCTCACAATCAAAAAGGAGAAATCAATATTTTCTCTGGTAGGCACAACCTACCTGACACCTAACAAAAAAACAACCTACAGTGTGGATATGTGTGATCATGCATGCTGGCATAAAGTATATATATATATATATAAGAGAGAGAGAGAGAGAGGATAAGAAGTGGATCTGACCCTGCCTGGCCTGTAGACATAAAGAGATCAACACTAGACTGTCGGTGACCATAGTTTCCAAAACTGATAGAAACAGCTGCAAGACTCAGGTAAGACATATTACAATAGAAAAAGTGAGACGAGAGAGAGAGAGCGCAAGGGCTAGATAGAGAGAGAGTGAGAGCGAGCTAGAGAGACAGAGAGAGATTATTTTCCCTTTCGTAATTTAACTATTTCCATATGATTATAACACTGTACATATCCGTAATATTTGAAATGTGTCTATTCCTTTGAAAGTTGTGAATTTAATGTTACTGTTAATTTTTGATAGATTATTTCTCTTGCGTTTATTATCTATTTCACTTGCTTTGGCAATGTAAACATATGTTTCCCATGCCAATAAAGCCCTTTTAATTGGAGAGCGACAGAGAGAGTAAATGACTGCCACACATATGCCCAGGCCATGAGCAGGGAAACAGGCCCATTCCTACACCCAACCAAGCACCATCTTGCGACCTAAAAGGCATTCACCAGATGTTTAGCACGCTCTGCTCAAACCTAATGGTCCGAAAATAAACAATACCAATAACAACACTGGACTTTTACCATGTGGTAATGGTAATAACAACACTGACTTTTATCATCTGGTAATGGTAATAACAACACTGACTTTCATCATCTGGTAATGGTAATAACAACACTGACTTTTATCATGTGGTAATGGTAATAACAACACTGACTTTTATCATGTGGTAATGGTAATAACAACACTGACTTTTATCATGTGGTAATGGTAATAACAACACTGACTTACATCATCTGGTAATGGTAATAACGACACTGACTTTCATCATTAGTAAATGGTAATAACAACACTGACTTTTATCATGTGGTAATGGTAATAACAACACTGACTTTTATCATGTGGTAATGGTAATAACGACACTGACTTTTACCATGTGGTAATGGTAATAACGACACTGACTTTTACCATGTGGTAATGGTAATAACGACACTGACTTTTACCATGTGGTAATGGTAATAACGACACTGACTTTTATCATGTGGTAATGGTAATAACAACACTGACTTTTATCATGTGGTAATGGTAATAACAACACTGACTTTTATCATGTGGTAATGGTAATAACAACACTGACTTACATCATCTGGTAATAGTAATAACGACACTGACTTTCATCCTTAGTAAATGGTAATAACAACACTGACTTACATCATGTGGTAATGGTAATAACGACACTGACTTTTACCATGTGGTAATGGTAATAACGACACTGACTTTTACCATGTGGTAATGGTAATAACGACACTGACTTTTACCATGTGGTAATGGTAATAACGACACTGACTTTTACCATGTGGTAATGGTAATAACGACACTGACTTTTATCATGTGGTAATGGTAATAACAACACTGACTTTTATCATGTGGTAATGGTAATAACGACACTGACTTTTACCATGTGGTAATGGTAATAACGACACTGACTTTTACCATGTGGTAATGGTAATAACGACACAGACTTTTATCATGTGGTAATGGTAATAACAACACTGACTTTTATCATGTGGTAATGGTAATAACGACACTGACTTTTACCATGTGGTAATGGTAATAACGACACTGACTTTTATCATGTGGTAATGGTAATAACAACACTGACTTTTATCATGTGGTAATGGTAATAACGACACTGACTTTTACCATGTGGTAATGGTAATAACGACACTGACTTTTACCATGTGGTAATGGTAATAACGACACTGACTTTTACCATGTGGTAATGGTAATAACGACACTGACTTTTATCATGTGGTAATGGTAATAACAACACTGACTTTTATCATGTGGTAATGGTAATAACGACACTGACTTTTACCATGTGGTAATGGTAATAACGACACTGACTTTTACCATGTGGTAATGGTAATAACGACACTGACTTTTATCATGTGGTAATGGTAATAACAACACTGACTTTTATCATGTGGTAATGGTAATAACGACACTGACTTTTACCATGTGGTAATGGTAATAACGACACTGACTTTTACCATGTGGTAATGGTAATAACGACACTGACTTTTATTATGTGGTAATGGTAATAACGACACTGACTTTTATCATGTGGTAATGGTAATAACGACACTGACTTTTACCATGTGGTAATAGTAATAACGACACTGACTTTCATCATCTGGTAATGGTAATAACAACACTGACTTTCATCATTAGTAAATGGTAATAACAACACTGACTTTCATCATTAGTAAATGGTAATAACAACACTGACTTTCATCATTAGTAAATGGTAATAACAACACTGACTTTCATCATCTGGTAATGGTAATAACAACACTGACTTTCATAATTAGTAAATGGTAATAACAACACTGACTTTCATCATTAGTAAATGGTAATAACAACACTGACTTTCATCATTAGTAAATGGTAATAACAACACTGACTTTCACCATTAGTAAATGGTAATAACAACACTGACTTTCATCATTAGTAAATGGTAATAACAACACTGACTTTCATCATTAGTAAATGGTAATAACAACACTGACTTTCATCATTAGTAAATGGTAATAACAACACTGACTTTCATCATTAGTAAATGGTAATAACAACACTGACTTTCACCATCTGGTAATGGTAATAACAACACTGACTTTTATCATCTCATGCTGGAATATACAAGGTCTGAGGTTGTCATCCTACAAGAAACTTGGTATGGAGGAGACGGGCCCACTGGTTTCCCTCTAGAGAGCTGGTAGTCCCATCCACCAAACTACCAGGAGTGAAATAGGGAAGGGACTCAGGGGGTATGCTAATGTGGTATGGATCAGACATAACCCACTCCATTAAACGAATCAAAACATAACATTTCACATCTGGTTAGAAATAAATAGAGAAATTATTTCAAAAGAGAAATATGCCCTCATGTGTGCAATCCATATCCCCCCACTAGAATCCCCATACTTTAATGAAGACAGCTTTTCCATCCTAGAGGGGGAGCTCCGTCATTTCCAGGCCCAGGGGCATGTACTAGTCTGTGGCAACCTAAATGCCAGAACTGGACAATAAGCTGACACTCTTTGCACACAGGGAGACAAACACCTTCCTGGAGGTGACAGCATCCCCTCCCCAATATGCCCCTCTAGACACAGCTATTACAAAACAATGAACAAAAATGGGTCACAACTCCTGCAGCTCTGTTGCATGCTGGGTCTGTACACAGTCAATGGTAGGCTTCGAGCGGACTCCAAAGGTAGGTACAACTATAGCTAATTTCTTGACAGTAGTACTGTAGAATAGTTTATCACCGACCTCAACCCAGAGTCTCTCAAAGGGTTCACAGTCAGCCCAGTGACACCCCTATCAGATCTCAGCTAAATCACAATCTTCATGAACAGAGCAATACTCAACCATGAGGCATCGAAGCTGAACAAATTGCATGCTATTAAGAAATGCAATATATGGAATGAGGGTAGTGTAGAATGCTACCAAAAAACAACAAAAAATCAAAGCCCTCCAAGGGTGTAAGGTGTAAACTTAGCAGTAGGAAGCCTGGAAAGTATATTTGACCTATCAACTAACTTCAAATTTAAATTTGGGCAGAAAACCTAAGAAAACTAATAACAATGACAAATGGTTTGATGAAGAATGCAAAAACCCAAGAAATACATTGAGAAACAAATCCAACCAAAAACACAGAGGCCAAAAACAAAGAGACCAAAAACACAGAGACCAGAAACACAGAGACCCAGAAAACCAGAACCTATGTCTTCACTATGGTTAACAACGTGTCTGAAAACATCTCAATGTGATTGAAGAATCCATAGAATTAAATCACTTCTGGGAAAATTGAAACACACTAAACAAACAACAACATGAAAAGCTATCAAAAATGGAGATGTATGGATAAAGCACTTTTCCAACCGCTTCCGCCATATAACAAAGAAATAAGAGATAAAACATCTACATGTTAATTTACAAAACTTTGAATCAGCTATTAAAGACTACCAGAACACACAAGATTCTCCAATGACATTGGATGAGCTACAGGACAAAAAACTAACCCTCCAACCGTAAAAGACCTGTCGTACTTTGCCCCTTGATAACCAGCGCACTTCTGTCTGTTGTAAAAGCGTTGCATGGTCACTGCCCATATCATTGCATAATGCCGAAAATACATGAGTTCAGGGGCCTTGCTTTTTAACTTCTTCTGGCTGGGGGCAGTATTGAGTAGCTTGGATGAATAAGGTGCCCAGAGGTGCCCAGAGTAAACAGCCTGCTACTCAGTCCCAGTTGCTAATATATGCATATTAGTTAGTAGTAGTATTGGATAGACAACACTCCGAAGTTTCTAAAACTGTTTGAATGATGTCTGTGAGTATAACAGAACTCATATGGCAGGCAAAAACCTGAGAAAAAATCCAACCAGGAAGTGGGAAATCTGAGGTTGGTCGTTTTTCAACTCATTCCCTATTAAAGATACAGTGGGATATTGGTCATGTTGCACACCCTAAGGCTTCCACTAGATGTCAACAGTCTTCAGAACCTTGTTTGATACTTCTACTGTGAAGTGGGGCCGAATGAGAGGGGATTGAGTAAGGTCTGCCATGAGCTGAACATGCGCTGACCATGCGCGTTCACGTGAGAGCGAGCTCTGTTCCATCGCATTTCTGAAGACAAAGGAATTCTCCGGTTGGAACATTATTGAAGATTTATGTTAAAAACATCCTAAAGATTGATTCTATACTTCGTTTGACATGTTTCTATGGACTGTAATATGACTTTTCGTCTGAACTTTTGCCTAGACCTGCCCGCGCGTCGTGAATTTAGATTGTGTACTGAACGCGCGAACAAAACGGAGTTATTTGGACATAAATGATGGACATTATCGAACAAAACAAACATTTATTGTGGAACTTGGATTCCTGGGAGTGCATTCTGATGAAGATCATCAAAGGTAAGTGAATGTTTATAATGTTATTTCTGACTTCTGTTGACTGCACAATATGGCGGATATCTTTTTGTCTTGTTTGGGCTCTGAGCGCCATACTCAGATTATTGCATGGTTTGCTTTTTCCGTAAAGCTTTTTTGAAATCTGACACAGCGGTTGCATTAAGGAGAAGTGTATCTAAAGTTCCATGCATAACACTTGTATTTTCATCAACATTTATAATGAGTATTTCTGTAAATTGATGTGGCTCTCTGCAAAATCACCGGATGTTTTTGAACTACTGAACATAACGCGCCAATGTATACTGAGATTTTTTTATATAAATATGAACTTCATCGAACAAAACATACATGTATTGTGTAACATGAAGTCCTGTGAGTGTCATCTGATGAAGATCATCAAAGATTAGTGATTAATTCTATCTCTATTTCTGATTTTTGTGACTCCTCTCTTTGGCTGGAAAAATGGCTGTGTTTTTCTGTGACTTGGCTCTGACCTAACATAATTGTTTGTGGTGCTTTCGCCGAAAAGCCTATTTGAAATCGGACACTGTGGTGGGATTAACAAGAAGTGTATCTTTAAAATGGTGTGAAATACTTGTATGCTTGAGGAATTTTAATTATGAGATTTCTGTTGTTTGAATTTTCCGCCCTGCACTTTCACTGGCTGTCCCGTTAGCAGGATCTCAGCCATAAGAAGTTTTAACAAAGTTTTAACAAAGCTAACCATTTTCACTGTAGTGTCCAAAACATCTTTTCAAGCTGTCAGGCATTCCCCTGTCAGGCATTCCCTTGGTGGATGCTGCAGTGTACCCAAGTGGCGTTGGGAGCAACTGCTTGCACGCTCGTTACAACTCCACTATGTCTCCCTGTCATGGCTTTTGCACCATCAGTACAGATACCAACACATCTTGACCACCAAAGTCCATTTGACGTCACAAAACTGTCCAGTACTTTAATAAAAATATCCTCTCATGTCCTGGTTTCCAGTTGTTTGCAGAAGAGGATGTCTTCTTTAATTGAACCCCCAGAAACGCAACGGACATACACCAGGAGCTGTGCAAGGCCCGCCACGTCTGTTGACTCATCCAGCTGTAATGCATACAATTCACTGGCTTGTATGCGAAGCAGTAATAGTTTCAAAACATCTCCTGCCATGTCACTGATGAGTCATGAATCAGTGGAGTTTGATGACGACATTGTCTGTATAGTTCTTTGGGCCTTTTCCCCCAGCATTGTTCCAGCCATATCCGCGGCAGCAGGAACAATTAAGTCCTCCACAATAGTATGGGGCTTGCCTGTCCTAGCCACTCGGTAGTTCACCATATATGACATTTCTAGCCCCTTCTTATTAATGGTATATGTTGCTTTTGTAAATGTCTTACTACTTGAAAGGCATCTTTATTCTCGCTCATGACATGTTTCATTTCAAAATGTCTGAGCAAGAGTGAAGGTTTCCCACGAGAGAGTAATGGTTAATGTGATTGGATGTTAATTATTTTACTACGCTACCTGTATTTGACGTTGTGTTGTTATTTTACTGAACACTAGATAGTCTAAATTTATTTTTGCCAGTGAAACGATGCTACTCAGGTGAGAAAAAAAAACAAATGTATAGCCCCGCTGGAAAATATAAATGTGTAATATACTGTTTGAAAATGTGATTAATTTTTTAAAATAGATATATACAGTTGAAGTCAGAAGTTTACATACACTTAGGTACTGTCAGGTCATCATAACTACTGTCCTACACCACAGAGAAACAAACACTGTCAGGTCATCATCACTACTACTGTCCTACACCACAGAGAAACAGCCACTGTCAGGTCATCACTACTACTGTCCTACACCACAGAGAAACAGCCACTGTCAGGTCATCATAACTACTGTCCTACACCACAGAGAAACAAACACTGTCAGGTCATCACTACTACTGTCCTACACCACAGAGAAACAAACACTGTCAGGTCATCACTACTACTGTCCTACACCACAGAGAAACAGCCACTGTCAGGTCATCACTACTACTGTCCTACACCACAGAGAAACAAACACTGTCAGGTCATCACTACTACTGTCCTACACCACAGAGAAACAGCCACTGTCAGGTTATCACTACTACTGTCCTACACCACAGAGAAACAGCCACTGTCAGGTCATCATCACTACTGTCCTACACCACAGAGAAACAAACACTGTCAGGTCATCACTACTACTGTCCTACACCACAGAGAAACAAACACTGTCAGGTCATCACCACTACTGTCCTACACCACAGAGAAACAGCCACTGTCAGGTCATCACTACTACTGTCCTACACCACAGAGAAACAAACACTGTCAGGTCATCACTACTGTCCTACACCACAGAGAAACAAACACTGTCAGGTCATCACTACTACTGTCCTACACCACAGAGAAACAAACACTGTCAGGTCATCACTACTACTGTCCTACACCACAGAGAAACAAACACTGTCAGGTCATCACTACTACGGTCCTACACCACAGAAAAACAAACACTGTCAGGTTATCACTACTACTGTCCTACACCACAGAGAACCAAACACTGTCAGGTCATCACAACTGTCCTACACCACAGAGAAACAAACACTGTCAGGTCATCATCACTACTACTGTCCTACACCACAGAGAAACAAACACTGTCAGGTCATCACTACTACTGTCCTACACCACAGAGAAACAAACACTGTCAGGTCATCATCACTACTACTGTCCTACACCACAGAGAAACAAACACTGTCAGGTCATCACTACTACTGTCCTACACCACAGAGAAACAAACACTGTCAGGTCATCACTACAACTGTCCTACACCACAGAGAAACAAACACTGTCAGGTCATCACTACTACTGTCCTACACCACAGAGAAACAAACACTGTCAGGTCATCATCACTACTACTGTCCTACACCACAGAAAAACAAACACTGTCAGGTCATCACTACTACTGTCCTACACCACAGAGAAACAAACACTGTCAGGTCATCAACAAAGAAATATTTCTTAGCTTCAAGCAGACAACTTAAGAAAATGGACAACAATGACAAGTATTTTGATGAAGAATGCAAAAACCTAAGAAAGAAATTGAGAAACCTATCCAACCAAAAACCTAGTGACCCAGAAAACATGAGCCAACACCTTCACTATGGTGAATAACTTAAACAATAAAGAAATACACTAAGGAAAAAGAAGGAACAGCACATCAGAAATCAGCTCAATGTAATTGAAGTATCCATAGAATCTAATCACTTCTGGGAAATTTGGAACACACTAAACAAAAAACAATGCAAAGAGTTATCTATCCAAAATAAAGAACTATAACAAAGAACAAACAAAAAAACATATACATGATCAAATACAAATCTTAGAATCAACTATTAAAGACTACCAGAACCCACTGGATTCTCCAATTACATTGAATGAAATACAGGACAAAATACAAACCCTCCAACCCCAAAAGGCCTGTGGTGTTAATGGTATCCTCAATGAAATTATAAAATATACAGACCACAAATTCCAAATGGCTGTACTTAAACTCTTTAACATCATCCTCATCTCTGGCATCTTCCCCAATATTTGGAACCAAGGACTGATCACCCCAATCGACAAAAGTGGAGACAAATTTAACCCCAATAACTACCCTTGAATATGCAACAACATGAACCTGGAGAAGAGTCCCCTAAGCAATCTGGTCATGTTCACAAACACAAACAGACCCCTCAGAGCCCCAGGACAGCAATATAATTAGACCCAACCAAATCATGAGAAAACTAAAAGATTATTACTTGACACATTGGAAACAATTAACAAAAAAACTGAGCAAATTGGAATGTTATTTGGCCCTAAACAGAGAGTACACAGAGGCAGAATACCTGACCACTGTGACTGACCCAAACTTAAGGAAATTGTTGACTATGTACAGGCATTACCTTGCTATTGAGAAAGGCCGCTGTAGGCAGACCTGGCTCCCAAGAGAAGACAGGCTATATGCACACTGCCCACAAAATGAGTTTGAAACTGAACTGCATTTCCTAACTTCCTGCCTTTTGTATGACCATACTAGAGACACATATTTCCCTCAGATTACACAGACCCACAAAGAAATCGAAAACAAATCTAATTTTGATAAACTCCCACATCTATTGGGTTAAATACAACACTGTATACAGACATAATATGACATTTGAAATGTGAGTGTAATGTTTATTGTACATTTTGTATTGTTTATTCCACTTTTGTTTATTATCTATTCACTTGCTTTGGCAATGTAAATATACGTTTCCCTTGCCAATAAAGCCCCTTAACTTGAAATTAAATGTAAACCGAATAGAGAGTGAGAGAGAGTTAGAGATATATATATAACATATGTTTCCTTTGCCAATAAAGCCCTTCGAGAGAGTGAGAGAGAGAGAGAGAGAGAGAGAGAGAGAGAGAGAGAGAGAGAGAGAGAGAGAGAGAGAGAGAGAGAGAGAGAGAGAGAGAGAGAGAGCGCGCCCTAGACCTTCTGTCTGAGGACAAACTAGGCTCACCTAGCCACATAATAATACACACAGGCACAAATGACCTGAGAGCACAGCAGGAAAGGGTGGCCACAGCACTGAAGGGAGTGATTGAAAAAGCTTCTTCTACTTTCCCCAACGCACAAGTGGTTATCTCCACCCTGCTACCACGAAAAGACTTCCACCCTGCTACAATACAGCGGGTAAACGCAAGCATTTCCCGTGACTGTGCCTCAAAACCAAATGTTTTTCTGGCCCACCACTCCACCCTGGACTTGAACAGCCTCTATGACCAGGTCCACCTCTACAAGGCAGCAGTGCCCACCTTTGCCCGGACTCTAAAGGACATCGCTCTCAAACAAAGCCCCAACACTTCACACAGGAGCAAGAGATCAATAGACACCCCACCCAGACCAGCGAGACACCCTCCAAGACCTCCAGGACCCCCCCCTGGACCTACACACCCCCCCCACATCAACCATGCCCACACCCAATTTAGGCCCCCTCAGATCAGACCCATGCCACTCCTGCCCACCCCATGCACCCCACCCGGGCAAAGAGGGCATCAACATGGAAGTCACACATACGCCCAGGTAGTGAGCGGGCAAACAGGCCCAACCCTCACTCTTACACTCGCCCAAGCCAACGGCATGTACCAGATGCTCAGCAGGCTCTGCTCACACTTACTGGCCTGAGGCCAAACCCCGACCAACAACATTGGACACTTTATGGAACAAAAAGCCTTCACTATATCATCCTGGAATATCCAAGGCCTGAGGTCATCTGCCTTTGGCCTAAAGAGCAGGAACCCGGACTTCACCAAAGAAAATCGGTAATGCAGACATTGTCATCCTGCAAGAAACATGGTATAGAGGAGACGGACCCACTGGTTGCCCTCTAGGTTACAGAGAGCTGGTAGTCCCATCCACCAAACTACCAGGTGTGAAACAGGGAAGGGACTCAGGGGGAATGCTAATTTGGTATAGAGCAGACCTAACTCACTCCATTAAATTAATCAAAACAGGAACATTTTACATTTGGCTAGAAATTCAAAAGGAAATTATCTTAACAGAGAAAAATGTCCTCCTGTGTGCTACCTATATCCCCCCACTAGAATCCCCATACTTTAATGAAGACAGCTTCTCCATCCTGGAGGGGGAAATCAATCATTTCCAGGCCCAGGGACATGTATTAGTCTGTGGCGACCTAAATGCCAGAACTGGACAGGAACCTGACACCCTCAGCACACAGGGGGACAAACACCTACCTGGAGGTGACAGCATTCCCTCCCCCATATGCCCACCTAGGCACAACTATGACAACATAACCAACAAAAACGGGTCACAACTCCTGCAGCTCTGTCGCACGCTGGGTATGTACATAGTCAATGGTAGGCTTCGAGGGGACTCCTATGGTAGGTACACCTATAGCTCATCTCTTGGCAGTAGCACTGTAGACTACTTTATCACTGACCTCAACCCAGAGTCTCTCAGAGCGTTCACAGTCAGCCCACTGACACCCCTATCAGACCACAGCAAAATCACAGTCTACTTGAACAGAGCAATACTCAATCATGAGGCATCAAAGCCAAAGGAACTGAGTAACATTAAGAAATGCTATAGATGGAAGGAATGCAGTTTGGAAACCTACCAAAAAACAATTAGGCAACAGCAAATTCAATCCCTTTTAGACAACTTCCTGGGTAAAACGTTCCACTGCAATAGTGAAGGTGTAAACTTGGCAGTAGAAAATCTTAACAGTATATTTGACCTCTCAGCTTCCCTATCAAATCTAAAAATCTCAAATAGAAAACCGAAGAAAATGAACAACAATGACAAATGGTTTGATAAAGAATGCAAAAATCTAAGAAATAAATTGAGAAACCTGTCCAACCAAAAACATAGAGACCCGGAAAACCTGAGTCTACGCCTTCACTATGGTGAATCACTAAAACAATACAGAAATACACTACGGAAAAAGAAGGAACAGCACGTCAGAAATCAGCTCAATGTAATTGAAGAATCCATAGACTCTAACCAATTCTGGGAAAATTGGAAAACACTAAACAAACAACAAAACGAAGAATTATCTATCCAAAATGGAGATGTATGGGTAAACCACTTCTCCAATCTTTTTGGCTCTATAACAAAGAATAAAGAGCAAAAACATATACATGATCAAATACAAATCCTAGAATCAACTATTAAAGACTACCAGAACCCACTGGATTCTCCAATTACCTTGAATGAGTTACAGGACAAAATAAAAACCCTCCAACCCAAAAAGGCCTGTGGTGTTGATGGTATCCTTAATGAAATGATCAAATATACAGACAACAAATTCCAATTGGCTATATTAAAACTCTTTAACATCGTCCTTAGCTCTGGCATCTTCCCCAATATTTGGAACCAAGGACTGATCACCCCAATCCACAAAAGTGGAGACAAATTTGACCCCAATAACTACCGTGGAATATGCGTCAACAGTAACCTTGGGAAAATACTCTGCATTATCATTAACAGCAGACTCGTACATTTCCTCAATGAAAACAATGTACTGAGCAAATGTCAAATTGGCTTTTTACCAAATTACCGTACAACAGACCATGTATTCACCCTACACACCCTAATTGACAACCAAACAAACCAAAACAAAGGCAAAGTCTTCTCATGCTTTGTTGATTTCAAAAAAGCCTTCGACTCAATTTGGCATGAGGGTCTGCTATACAAATTGATGGAAAGTGGTGTTGGGGGTAAAACATACGACATCATAAAATCCATGTACACAAACAACAAGTGTGCGGTTAAAAATAGCAAAAAACACACACATTTCTTCACACAGGGTCGTGGGGTGAGACAGGGATGCAGCTTAAGCCCCACCCTCTTCAACATATATATCAACGAATTGGCGCGGGCACTAGAACAGTCTGCAGCACCCGGTCTCACCCTACTAGAATCCGAAGTCAAATGTCTACTGTTTGCTGATGATCTGGTGCTTCTGTCACCAACCAAGGAGGGCCTACAGCAGCACCTAGATCTTCTGCACAGATTCTGTCAGACCTGGGCCCTGACAGTAAATCTCAGTAAGACCAAAATAATGGTGTTCCAAAAAAGGTCCAGTCGCCAGGACCACAAATTCCATCTAGACACCGTTGCCCTAGAGCACACAAAAAACTATACATACCTCGGCCTAAACATCAGCACCACAGGTAGCTTCCACAGAGCTGTGAACGATCTGAGAGACAAGGCAAGAAGGGCATTCTATGCCATCAAAAGGAACATAAATTTCAACATACCAATTAGGATCTGGCTAAAAATACTTGAATCAGTCATAGAGCCCATTGCCCTTTATGGTTGTGAGGTCTGGGGTCCGCTCACCAACCAAGATTTCACAAAATGGGACAAACACCAAATTGAGACTCTGCATGCAGAATTCTGCAAAAATATCCTCCGTGTACAACGTAGAACACCAAATAATGCATGCAGAGCAGAATTAGGCCGATACCCACTAATTATCAAAATCCAGAAAAGAGCCGTTAAATTCTACAACCACCTAAAAGGAAGCGATTCCCAAACCTTCCATAACAAAGCCATCACCTACAGAGAGATGAACCTGGAGAAGAGTCCCCTAAGCAAGCTGGTCCTAGGGCTCTGTTCACAAACACAAACACACCCCACAGAGCCCCAGGACAACAGCACAATTAGACCCAACCAAATCATGAGAAAACAAAAAGATAATTACTTGACACATTGGAAAGAATTAACAAAAAAACAGAGCAAACTAGAATGCTATTTGGCCCTAAACAGAGAGTATACAGTGGCAGAATACCTAACCACTGTGACTGACCCAAACCTAAGGAAAGCTTTGACTATGTACAGACTCAGTGAGCATAGCCTTGCTATTGAGAAAGGCCGCCGTAGGCAGACATGGCTCTCAAGAGAAGACAGGCTATGTGCTCACTGCCCACAAAATGAGGTGGAAACTGAGCTGCACTTCCTAACCTCCTGCCCAATGTATGACCATATTAGAGAGACATATTTCCCTCAGATTACACAGATCCACAAAGAATTCGAAAACAAATCCAATTTTGATAAACTCCCATATCTACTGGGTGAAATTCCACAGTGTGCCATCACAGCAGCAAGATTTGTGACCTGTTGCCACAAGAAAAGGGCAACCAGTGAAGAACAAACACCATTGTAAATACAACCCATATTTATGTTTATTTATTTTAACATGTGTGCTTTAACCATTTGTACATTGTTACAACACTGCATATATATAATATGACATTTGTAATGTCTTTATTGTTTTGAAACTTCTGTATGTGTAATGTTTACTGTTCATTTTTATTGTTTATTTGACTTTTGTATATTATCTACCTCACTTGCTTTGGCAATGTTAACACATGTTTCCCATGCCAATAAAGCCCCTTGAATTGAATTGAATTGAGAGAGAGAGAGAGAGAGAGAGAGAGAGAGGTCAGGCTTTCACACCTCTACCTGCTCATCATTAACACCTAGTGTCTACACACACACACACACTAACACCTCTACATGCTTAGTAGGGACACCTACATTGACTCAGTCTACTACTGGCACATTTCAAAGGCTTTAATTAAATCTAGAACATCATTGTGGCAAGATAAAACACACACACACACACACCAGGGTTTCCGCCAATAATAGAGGTTTTTGGGCAGATAAAAAAAAAAGAATTTGGGCGGCCAATTGTCCAGGAGCAGAAGAAAAAATCCCATTGAGAAATAATACTTTTTTGCCTATTCATTGATGTAAATACCAGTCGATGTAAATACATTTCACTGGTCATGCTTTTCAGTCTATAGGTTAATTTGCATAAGTTACTGGTATGAAATTGGTGAGTTTGTAGAGTATATTTGTTATGTATCATAGAGATACAAAGCCTTTGAGTGGAACATCTGTCAGAGAGTGAGAGCAACATCTCAAACAGCTAATGCATGGGCAACAGAAAGCAGGCTTCATCATCGTGTCACACACCACATGGTAATGAGCTGAAGGCAGTATGCATTTTGAAAACGTACTTAATTGTTTGAAAGCTGAATGTTATACTACATATTATGAGGCATGTCTTACCATGCTTCAATGTAGCCTAGCCAGAATCAGACCATATCTGTGAATGTAATTATTTTATATCCACATTCTTTCATTGTCCAGTAGCCAAAAGCACAATCCTAGTCATAAAGAGCATTTGGAAATAAATATTTTTTCACGTTAGAGCCTTATTCTAAAATTGATTTAATTTTTTTTAATCCTCATCAATCTACACACAATACCCCATAATGACAAAGCAAAAGACTGAAATATCACAATTACATAAGTATTCAGACCCTTTACTCAGTACTTTGTTGAAGCACCTTTGGCAGCGATTACAGCCTCAAGTCTTCTTGGCTATGACGCTACAAGCGTGGAACACCTGTATTTGGGGAGCGTTGCTGCACAGGTATTTACAGGTCTCTCCAGAGATGTTTGATCAGGTTCAAGTCCAGGCTCTGGCTGGGCCACTCATTCAGAGACTTGTCCTGAAGCCACTCCTGTGTTGTCTTGGCTGTGTGCTTAATGTCGTTGTCCTTTTGGAAGGTGAAACTTGGCTCCAGTCTGAGTTCCTGAGCGCTCAGGAGCAGGATTTCATCAACGATCTCCCTGTACTTTGCTCCGGTCATCTTTCCATCGATCCTGACTAGTATACCAGTCGCTGCAGCTGAAAAACATCACCACAGCATGATGCTGCCACCACGATGCTTCACCGTACGGATGGTGCCAGGTTTGGTTTGGTGCCAGAAGTGACACTTGGCATTCAGGAAAAATAGTTCAATCTTGGTTTCATCAGACCAGAGAATCTTGTTTCCCCATTGTCTGAGAGTCCTTTAGGTGCCTTTCGGCAAACTCCAAGCGGGCTGTCATGTGCATTTTACTGAGCAATGGCTTCCGTCTGCACACTCTACCATAAAGGCCTGATTGGTGGAGTGCTGCAGAGATGGTTGTCCTTCTGGAAGGTTCTCCCATCTCCATAGAGGAACTCTAGAGCTCTGTCAGAGTGATCATCGGGTTCTTGGTCACCTCCCTGACCACGGTCCTTCTCCCCCGATTGTTCAGTTTGGACAGGCAGCCAGCTCTTGGAAGAGTCTTGGTGGTTCTAAACTTTTTCCCATTAAGAATGATGGAGGCCACTGTGTTCTTGGGGATCTTCAATGGCTGGAGATATTTTTTGGTACTCATCCCCAGATCTGTGCCTCAACATAATCCTGTCTCGGAGCTCTACGGACAATTTGTGGCTTGGTTTTTGCTCTGACATGCACTGTCAACTGTGAGACCTTATATAGACAAGTGTTTGGCTTTCCAAATCATGTCCAATCAATTGAATTTACCACAGGTGGACTCCACCTCAGGTGCATCCTGTTTACAACTCCATCAACAGAAACAGGATGCACCTGAGCTCATTTTCGAGTCTCATAGAAAAAATGTCTAAAAACCTGTTTTCGCTTTGTCATTATGGGGTATTGTTTGTAGATTGATGAAATTGTTCTTTTAATCAATTTTAGAATAAGAGTTTAACGTAACAAAATGTGCTAAAAGTCAAGGGGTCTGAATGCTTTCCGAATGCACTGTATGTCCATGATAATGCCGTTGATGCGTGATTTCGACTGGCTCAGAAAAAGTTGTTCATTCTATGTATGGTTCTACAGAGATCGAAATTCAAAAGTGAAACATTGTTTCTGAGGTCGGAGAGGCAGACAGCAAGGCTTATATTAACCCCTGCTGTACCAAACTAAATGCTAGGTTTATATTAACCCCTGCTGTACCAAACTAAATGCTAGGCTTATAGTAACCCACGCTGTACCAAACTAAATGCTAGGCTTATATTAACCCCTGCTGTACCAAACTAAATGCTAGGCTTATAGTAACCCCTGCTGTACCAAACTAAATGCTAGGCTTAAATTAACCCCCGCTGTACCAAACTAAATGCTAGGTTTATATTAACCCCTGCTGTACCAAACTAAATGCTAGGCTTATATTAACCCCTGCTGTACCAAACGAAATGCTAGGCTTATATTAACCCCTGCTGTACCAAACTAAATGCTAGGCTTATATTAACCCCTGCTGTACCAAACTAAATGCTGGGTTTATATTAATCCCTGCTGTACCAAACTAAATGCTAGGCTTATAGTAACCCCTGCTGTACCAAACTAAATGCTAGGTTTATATTAACCCCTGCTGTACCAAACTAAATGCTAGGCTTATATTAACCCCTGCTGTACCAAACTAAATGCTAGGCTTATATTAACCCCTGCTGTACCAAACTAAATGCTAGGCTTATATTAACCCCTGCTGTACCAAACTAAATGCTAGGCTTATATTAACCCCTGCTGTACCAAACTAAATGCTAGGCTTATATTAACCCCTGCTGTACCAAACTAAATGCTAGGCTTATATTAACCCCTGCTGTACCAAACGAAATGCTGGGTTTATATTAACCCCTGCTGTACCAAACTAAATGCTAGGTTTATATTAACCCCCGCTGTACCAAACTAAATGCTAGGTTTATATTAACCCCTGCTGTACCAAACTAAATGATAGGCTTAAATTAACCCCTGCTGTACCAAACTAAATGCTAGGCTTATAGTAACCCCTGCTGTACCAAACTAAATGCTAGGCTTATTTTTTATTTTATTTTTTTTATTTCACCTTTATTTAACCAGGTAGGCTAGTTGAGAACAAGTTCTCATTTGCAACTGCGACCTGGCCAAGATAAAGCATAGCAGTGTGAACAGACAACACAGAGTTACACATGGAGTAAACAATAAACAAGTCAATAACATGGTAGAAAAAAAAAAGAGAATCTATATACAATGTGTGCAAAAGGCATGAGGTAGGCAATAAATCGAATAATTACAATTTAGCAGATTAACACTGGAGTAATAAATCATCAGATGATCATGTGCAAGAAGAGATACTGGTGTGCAAAAGAGCAGAAAAGTAAATAAATAAAAGCAGTATGGGGGGTGAGGTAGGTAAATTGGGTGGGTAGTTTACAGATGGACTATGTACAGCTGCAGCGATCGGTTAGCTGCTCGGATAGCAGATTTTTAAAGTTGTTGAGGGAGATAAAAGTCTCCAACTTCAGAGATTTTTGCAATTCGTTCCAGTCGCAGGCAGCAGAGAACTGGAAGGAAAGGCGTCCAAATGAGGTTTTGGCTTTAGGGATGATCAGTGAGATACACCTGCTGGAGCGCGTGTTGCAGGTGGGTGTAGCCATCGTGACCAGTGAACTGAGATAAGGCGGCACTTTACCTAGCATAGCCTTGTAGATGACCTGGAGCCAGTGGGTCTGACGACGAACATGTAGCGAGGGCCAGCCGACTAGGGCATACAGGTCGCAGTGGTGGGTCGTATAAGGTGCTTTAGTAACAAAACGAATGGCACTGTGATAAACTGCATCCAGTTTGCTGAGTAGAGTATTGGAAGCTATTTTGTAGATGACATCGCCGAAGTCGAGGATCGGTAGGATAGTCAGTTTTACTAGGGTAAGTTTGGCGGCGTGAGTGAAGGAGGCTTTGTTGCGGAATAGAAAGCCGATTCTTGCTTTGATTTTGGATTGGAGATGTTTGATATGAGTCTGGAAGGAGAGTTTGCAGTCTAGCCAGACACCTAGGTACTTATAGATGTCCACATATTCTAGGTCGGAACCGTCCAGGGTGGTGATGCTAGTCGGGCGTGCGGGTGCAGGCAGCGAACGGTTGAAAAGCATGCATTTGGTTTTACTAGCGTTTAAGAGCAGTTGGAGGCCACGGAAGGAGTGTTGTATGGCATTGAAGCTCGTTTGGAGGTTAGATAGTACAGTGTCCAAGGAAGGGCCGGAAGTATATAGAATGGTGTCGTCTGCGTAGAGGTGGATCAGGGAATCGCCCGCAGCAAGAGCAACATCATTGATGTATACAGAGAAAAGAGTCGGCCCGAGAATTGAACCCTGTGGTACCCCCATAGAGACTGCCAGAGGACCGGACAACATGCCCTCCGATTTGACACACTGAACTCTGTCTGCAAAGTAGTTGGTGAACCAGGCAAGGCAGTCATTAGAAAAACCGAGGCTACTGAGTCTGCCGATAAGAATATGGTGATTGACAGAGTCGAAAGCCTTGGCCAGGTCGATGAAGACGGCTGCACAGTAATGTCTTTTATCGATGGCGGTTATGATATCGTTTAGTACCTTGAGCGTGGCTGAGGTGCACCCATGACCGGCTCGGAAACCGGATTGCACAGCGGAGAAGGTACGGTGGGATTCGAGATGGTCAGTGATCTGTTTGTTGACTTGGCTTTCGAAGACCTTAGATAGGCAGGGCAGGATGGATATAGGTCTGTAACAGTTTGGGTCCAGGGTGTCTCCCCCTTTGAAGAGGGGGATGACCGCGGCAGCTTTCCAATCCTTGGGGATCTCAGATGATACGAAGGAGAGGTTGAACAGGCTGGTGATAGGGGGTGCGACAATGGCGGCGGACAGTTTCAGAAATAGGGGGTCCAGATTGTCAAGCCCAGCTGATTTGTATGGGTCCAGGTTTTCCAGCTCTTTCAGAACATCTGCTATCTGGATTTGGGTAAAGGAGAAGCTGGGGAGGCTTGGGCGAGTAGCAGCGGAGGGGGCGGGGCTGTTGGCCAAGGTTGGAGTCGCCAGGAGGAAGGCATGGCCAGCCATTGAGAAATGCTTGTTGAAGTCTTCGATTATCACGGATTTATCGGTGGTGACCGTGTTACCTAGCCTCAGTGCAGTGGGCAGCTGGGAGGAGGTGCTCTTGTTCTCCATGGACTTTACAGTATCCCAGAACTTTTTGGAGTTAGAGCTACAGGATGCAAATTTCTGCTTGAAAAAGCTGGCCTTTGCTTTCCTGACTGACTGCGTGTATTGGTTCCTGACTTCCCTGAACAGTTGCATATCGCGGGGGCTCTTCGATGCTATTGCAGTTCGCCACAGGATGTTTTTGTGCTGGTCGAGGGCAGTCAGGTCTGGAGTGAACCAGGGGCTATATCTGTTCTTGGTTCTGCATTTTTTGAACGGAGCATGCTTGTCTAATATGGTGAGGAAGTAACATTTAAAGAATGACCAGGCATCCTCAACTGACGGGATGAGGTCAATATCCTTCCAGGGAACCCGGGCCAGGTCGATTAGAAAGGCCTGCTCGCAGAAGTGTTTTAGGGAGCGTTTGACAGTGATGAGGGGTGGTCGTTTGACCGCGGACCCGTGGCGGATACAGGCAATGAGGCAGTGATCACTGAGATCTTGATTGAAGACAGCAGAGGTGTATTTGGAGGGCAGGTTGGTCAGGATAATGTCTATTAGGGTGCCCATGTTTACGGATTTAGGGTTGTACCTGGTGGGTTCCTTGATGATTTGTGTGAGATTGAGGGCATCAAGCTTGGATTGTAGGACTGCCGGGGTGTTAAGCATATCCCAGTTTAGGTCACCTAACAGAACAAACTCTGAAGCTAGATGGGGAGCGATCAATTCACAGATGGTGTCCAGGGCACAGCTGGGAGCTGAGGGGGGTCGGTAGCAGGCGGCAACAGTGAGAGACTTATTTCTGGAGAGATTAATTTTTAAAATTAGAAGTTCGAACTGTTTGGGCATGGACCTGGAAAGTATGACAGAACTTTGCAGGCTATCTCTGCAGTAGATTGCAACTCCTCCCCCTTTGGCAGTTCTATCTTGACGGAAAGTGTTATAGTTGGGTATGGAAATCTCAGAATTTTTGGTGGCCTTCCTAAGCCAGGATTCGGACACGGCAAGGACATCAGGGTTGGCAGAGTGTGCTAAAGCGGTGAGTAAGGCAAACTTAGGGAGGAGGCTTCTGATGTTGACATGCATGAGGCCAAGGCTTTTTCGATCACAGAAGTCAACAAATGAGGGTGACTGGGGACATGCAGGGCCTGGGTTTACCTCCACATCACCCGAGGAACAGAGGAGTAGTAGGATGAGGGTGCGGCTAAAGGCTATCAAAACTGGTCGCCTAGAGCGTTGGGGACAAAGAATAAAAGGAGCAGATTTATGGGCGTGGTAGAATAGATTCTGGGCATAATGTGCAGACAGGGGTATGGTGGGGCGTGGGTACAGCGGAGGCAAGCCCAGGCACTGGGTGATGATAAGAGAGGTTGTATCTCTGGACATGCTGGTCTCAATGGGTGAGGTCACCGCATGTGTGGGGGGTGGGACGAAGGGGGTATCAGAGGTACGGAGAGTGGAACTACGGGGTCCATTGCAAACCAAAACAATGATAGCTAGCCTGAACAACAGTATGCAAGGCATATTGATATTTGAGGGAGACATACAATAAGGCATAAAGTGATTGCAGGTCTTGATTGGGAGAGCTAGCTAAAACAACAGGTGAGATAACAGCAGCTAGTCAGTTAACACAGCAGCAGCAGGTAAAAATGGCGACGGCTAGGCAGAGAGGGTCGGATTAACTACACACAGATCCTGAGTTAAAGCACAGAGCCGACAGATAAAACACAAATAAACGGAATGGAGTACCGTGAATTAATGGACAGTCAAGCAAGCATCAGCTATGTAGCCAAGTGATCATAGTGTCCAGGGGGCAGCCGTAGATGGAGCAGTGAGGCCTCCACTAAGCTAGCCCGCGGCGTAAGATTGTTCGATAGACCTGTTCAGATAGCAGCCGATATGCTCAAGACAGCTAACGATTAGCGGGCCGCAGTTAGCATATGGGCGTTCAGGTTACGTCGCGATGGAGGGGCCAGTTGAATAACTCCCTCGGGCAGATAACGTCGGTATCCCAGTCGTGAAGGCCCGGTGGGGCTCCGCATCGGCAGTAAAACGGGTCCGGATAGGTAATTGTAGCCCAGGAGTGGCTGATGGAACTCTTCATCTGGCTAGCTCCGGGATAATTGGTGTTTGCTCCGGAATTGATGTTAGCCAATAGTCACTCGGATAGCAGCTAGTTAGCTGCAAGATCCAGGTGTAAATGTCCAGAGATTGCGGTAAAAATCCGGGGATATGGAGAGAAAATAGGTCTGGTATGCTCTGGTCTGAGTCGCGTTGTACAAAACTGGCAATAGTTTTCCGAGCTAAAGGATAGCTGATAAGCGCTAGCTGTGGTTAGCTGAACTACTCACGTTAGCTTGTGAGCTGGCTAACTTCTGGCTAGATGAATAACTCCCTCGGGCAGATAACGTCGGTATCCCAGTCGTGAAGGCCCGGTGGGGCTCCGCATCGGCAGTAAAACGGGTCCGGATAGGTGATTGTAGCCCAGGAGTGGCTGATGGAACTCTTCAGCTGGCTAGCTCCGGGATAATTGGTGTTTGCTCCGGAATTGATGTTAGCCAATAGTCACTCGGATAGCAGCTAGTTAGCTGCAAGATCCAGGTGTAAATGTCCAGAGCTTGCGGTAAAAATCCGGGGATATGGAGAGAAAATAGGTCTGGTATGCTCTGGTCTGAGTCGCGTTGTACAAAACTGGCAATAGTTTTCCGAGCTAAAGGATAGCTGATAAGCGCTAGCTGTGGTTAGCTGAACTACTCACGTTAGCTTGTGAGCTGGCTAACTACTGGCTAGCTTCTGTTGTAGATTTCGGAAACGAGGTGAATAATAACTTTGAGGAGAAAAAAAGCAGATCCGCACCACATTTGGTGAGGTAGGTTGCAGGAGAGTGTTTTGAAGTTGAGTTTTTAAGAAGAAAAAAAATATATATAAAAAGAAATGCGAAGAAAAATACATAAAAAATATATACACGGGACAGGACGAGGACAAAGGACATCTGACTGCTACGCCATCTTGGATTCAATTCAATTATAGTAACCCCTGCTGTACCAAACTAAATTCTAGGCTTATAGTAACCCCTGCTGTACCAAACTAAATGCTAGGTTTATATTAACCCCCGCTGTACCAAACTAAATGCTGGGTTTATATTAACCCCTGCTGTACCAAACTAAATGCTAGGTTTATATTAACCCCTGCTGTACCAAACTAAATGCTAGGCTTATAGTAACCCCTGCTGTACCAAACTAAATGCTAGGTTTATATTAACCCCCGCTGTACCAAACTAAATGCTAGGCTTATATTAACCCCTGCTGTACCAAACTAAATGCTAGGTTTATATTAACCCCCGCTGTACCAAACTAAATGCTAGGTTTATATTAACCCCCGCTGTACCAAACTAAATGCTAGGTTTATAGTAACCCCCGCTGTACCAAACTAAATGCTAGGTTTATATTAACCCCCACTGTACCAAACTAAATGCTAGGCTTATATTAACCCCTGCTGTACCAAACTAAATGCTGGGTTTATATTAACCCCTGCTGTACCAAACTAAATGCTAGGCTTATATTAACCCCCGCTGTACCAAACTAAATGCTGGGTTTATATTAACCCCTGCTGTACCAAACTAAATGCTAGGCTTATATTAACCCCCGCTGTACCAAACTAAATGCTAGGCTTATATTAACCCCCGCTGTACCAAACTAAATGCTAGGCTTATATTAACCCCCGCTGTACCAAACTAAATGCTAGGCTTATATTAACCCCGCTGTACCAAACTAAATGCTAGGCTTATATTAACCCCCACTGTACCAAACTAAATGCTAGGTTTATATTAACCCCTGCTGTACCAAACTAAATGCTGGGCTTATATTAACCCCCGCTGTACCAAACTAAATGCTAGGCTTATATTAATCCCCGCTGTACCAAACTAAATGCTGGGCTAATATTAACCCCTGCTGTACCAAACTAAATGCTAGGCTTATATTAACCCCCGCTGTACCAAACTAAATGCTAGGCTTATATTAACCCCCGCTGTACCAAACTAAATGCTAGGCTTATATTAACCCCTGGTGTACCAAACTAAATGCTAGGTTTATATTAACCCCTGCTGTACCAAACTAAATGCTAGGCTTATATTAACCCCTGGTGTACCAAACTAAATGCTAGGTTTATATTAACCCCTGCTGTACCAAACTAAATGCTAGGCTTATATTAACCCCCGCTGTACCAAACTAAATGCTGGGTTTATATTAACCCCTGCTGTACCAAACTAAATGCTAGGCTTATATTAACCCCCGCTGTACCAAACTAAATGCTAGGCTTATATTAACCCCCGCTGTACCAAACTAAATGCTAGGCTTATATTAACCCCCGCTGTACCAAACTAAATGCTAGGCTTATATTAATCCCTGCTGTACCAAACTAAATGCTAGGCTTATATTAACCCCCGCTGTACCAAACTAAATGCTAGCCTTATATTAACCCCCACTGTACCAAACTAAATGCTAGGTTTATATTAACCCCTGCTGTACTAAACTAAATGCTGGGCTTATATTAACCCCCGCTGTACCAAACTAAATGCTAGGCTTATATTAACCCCCGCTGTACCAAACTAAATGCTAGGCTTATATTAACCCCCGCTGTACCAAACTAAATGCTAGGCTTATATTAACCCCTGGTGTACCAAACTAAATGCTAGGTTTATATTAACCCCCGCTGTACCAAACTAAATTCTAGGCTTATATTAACCCCTGGTGTACCAAACTAAATGCTAGGTTTATATTAACCCCCGCTGTACCAAACTAAATGCTAGGTTTATATTAACCCCTGCTGTACCAAACTAAATGCTAGGTTTATATTAACCCCCGCTGTACCAAACTAAATGATAGGCTTATATTAACCCACGCTGTACCAAACTAAATGCTAGGCTTATATTAACCCCTGCTGTACCAAACTAAATGCTAGGTTTATATTAACCCCCGCTGTACCAAACTAAATGCTGGGTTTATATTAACCCCCGCTGTACCAAACTAAATGCTGGGTTTATATTAACCCCTGCTGTACCAAACTAAATGCTAGGTTTATATTAACCCCTGCTGTACCAAACTAAATGCTAGGCTTATAGTAACCCCTGCTGTACCAAACTAAATGCTAGGTTTATATTAACCCCCGCTGTACCAAACTAAATGCTAGGCTTATATTAACCCCTGCTGTACCAAACTAAATGCTAGGTTTATATTAACCCCCGCTGTACCAAACTAAATGCTAGGTTTATATTAACCCCCGCTGTACCAAACTAAATGCTAGGTTTATAGTAACCCCCGCTGTACCAAACTAAATGCTAGGTTTATATTAACCCCCACTGTACCAAACTAAATGCTAGGTTTATATTAACCCCTGCTGTAACAAACTAAATGCTGGGTTCATATTAACCCCTGCTGTACCAAACTAAATGCTAGGCTTATATTAACCCCCGCTGTACCAAACTAAATGCTGGGTTTATATTAACCCCTGCTGTACCAAACTAAATGCTAGGCTTATATTAACCCCTGCTGTACCAAACTAAATGCTAGGCTTATATTAACCCCCGCTGTACCAAACTAAATGCTAGGCTTATATTAACCCCCGCTGTACCAAACTAAATGCTAGGCTTATATTAACCCCCGCTGTACCAAACTAAATGCTAGGCTTATATTAACCCCGCTGTACCAAACTAAATGCTAGGCTTATATTAACCCCCACTGTACCAAACTAAATGCTAGGTTTATATTAACCCCTGCTGTACCAAACTAAATGCTGGGCTTATATTAACCCCCGCTGTACCAAACTAAATGCTAGGCTTATATTAATCCCCGCTGTACCAAACTAAATGCTGGGCTAATATTAACCCCTGCTGTACCAAACTAAATGCTAGGCTTATATTAACCCCCGCTGTACCAAACTAAATGCTAGGCTTATATTAACCCCCGCTGTACCAAACTAAATGCTAGGTTTATATTAACCCCCGCTGTACCAAACTAAATGCTAGGTTTATATTAACCCCCGCTGTACCAAACTAAATGCTAGGTTTATATTAACCCCCGCTGTACCAAACTAAATGCTAGGTTTATATTAACCCCCGCTGTACCAAACTAAATGCTAGGTTTATATTAACCCCCGCTGTACCAAACTAAATGCTAGGTTTATATTAACCCCTGCTGTACCAAACTAAATGCTAGGCTTATATTAACCCCCGCTGTACCAAACTAAATGCTGGGTTTATATTAACCTCTGCTGTACCAAACTAAATGATAGGCTTATATTAACCCCCGCTGTACCAAACTAAATGCTAGGTTTATATTAACCCCCGCTGTACCAAACTAAATGCTGGGTTTATATTAACCTCTGCTGTACCAAACTAAATGCTGGGCTTATATTAACCCACGCTTTACCAAACTAAATGCTAGGCTTATATTAACCCCTGCTGTACCAAACTAAATGCAACCAGTTTTACAATATGAATTAATGTAATATAGATGTGATTTCTGTCATTCTAAGCATTGTGGGTAGACGCCCTAATCAGGTTACGCACCCAATGCATATGGGTCTGGTATATCTCTCAAATGTCAGCTAAATTAAAATACTGCTGGTCAAATGTCTGGTGCCACATTTTCCTGACACACACACACACAAAAGCACACAGACATTAGTACCTTTTTTTGCTCCAAGGCATCGCCAAAGATTGACACACACTCATTTACATTAAGGCGGCACAAAAACACAAAATCAATGGTCTCTCACTTGCTTACTCAAACACAACCAAACACACAATCCACCGACAGTCCTACAATGTCCCTGTGGAGACTCAGGTAACTCTTGGTATTTTGCTCTCCTCTCTCCCTCTCTGGGGATTCACATGCCTGCTAGTACACCAACGAAGACAGCTGGCAACCCAGATCTCTCTCTCTCTCTCTCTCTCTCTCTCTCTCTCTCTCTCTCTCTCTCTCCCTCTCTCTCTCTCTCTCTCTCTCTCTCTCTCCCTCTCTCTCTATATCTCTCTCTCTCTCTCTCCCTTTCCCTCTCCCTCTACATGTCTCTCTCTCTTTCCCTTTCCCTCTCCCTCTCCATGTCTCTCTCTCTCTCCCTTTCCCTCTCCCTCTCCATGTCTCTCTCTCTCTCCCTTTCCCTCTCCCTCTACATGTATCTCTCTCTCTCCATCTCTCTCTTTCTTATTCAATCGTTCTTTGGTCTTGCATATTCCCTTTCACTACTGCACATCACTTGTTCCCACCGTCTCCCTTTCCCTCTACATATATATACACACAGTACCATTCAAAAGTTTGGGGTCACTTTGTTTTCACCTTGTTTTTGAAAGAAAAGCACGTTTTTTTGTCCATTAAAATAACATCAAATTGATCAGAAATACAGTGGAGACATCGTCACTGCTGTAAATGACTATTGTAGCTGGAAACGGCTGATTTTTTATGGAATATCTACATAGGCGTACAGAGGCCAATTATCAGCAACCATCACTCCTGTGTTCCAATGTCATGTTGTGTAAGCTAATCCAAGTTTATCATTTTAAAAGGCTAATTGATCATTAGAAAACACTTTTGCAATTATGTTAGCACAGCTGAAAACTGTTGTCCTGATTAAATAGGCAATAAAACTGGCCTTCTTTAGACTAGTTGAGTATCTGGAGCATCAGCATTTGTGGGTTCGATTACAGGCTCAAAATGGCTAGAAACAAATAACTTTCTTCTGAAATTCGTCAGTCTATTCTTGTTCGGAGAAATTAAGGCTCTTCCATGCGAGAAATTGCCAAGAAACTGAAGATCTCGTACAATGCTGTGTACTACTCCCTTCACAGAACAGAGCAAACTGGATCTAACCAGAATAGAAAGAGGGGTGGGAGGCCCCGGTGCACAACTGAGCAAGAGGAAAAGCACATTAGAGTGTCTAGTTTGAGAAACAGACGCCTCACAAGTCCTGCCAGCTTCATTAAATAGTACCTGCAAAACACCCGTCTCAACGTCAACAGTGAAGAGGCGACTCCGGGATGCTGGCCTTCTAGGCAGAATTCCTCTGTCCAGTTTGTTTGTTCTTTTGCCCATCTTAATCTTTTATTTTTATTGGCCAGTCTGAGATACGGCTTTTTCTGTGCAACTCTGCTTAGAAGGCCAGCTTTCCGGAGTCGCCTCTTCACTGTTGACGTTGAGACTGGTGTTTTGCAGGTACTATTTAATGAAGCTGCCAGTTGAGGACTTGTGAGGTGTCTGTTTCTATCCAACCTTACAGAGCTTGAGAGGATCTGCAGAGAAGAATGGGAGAAACTCTACAAATACAGGTGTGCCAAGCTTGTAGCATTATACCCAAGAAGACGTGAGGCTGTAATCGCCAAAGGTGCTTCAACAAAGTATTTAGTAAAGCGTCTGAATAATTATGTAAATATCACAATTAAGTTTTATTTTTTATATATATACACATTTGCAAAAAAATCTAAAAACCTGTTTTTGATTTGTCATTATGGGGTATTGTGTGTTATTTTAGAATAAGGCTGTAATGAAACAAAATGTGGAAAAAAGTCAAGGGGTCTGAAAACTTTCCGAATGCACTGTATATTTGCTTTATTCCTGTGTTTATACCTGTGTTTATTCCGGTGTTTATTCCTGTGTTAATTCCTGTGTTTATACCTGTGTTTATTCCTGTGTTTATTCCTCTGTTTATTTCTGTATTTATACCTGTGTTTATTCCTGTGTTTATTCCTGTATTTATTCCTGTGTTTATACCCTGTTTATTCCTGTATTTTGTCCTGTGTTTACTCCTGTGTTTATGCCTGTGTTTACTACTGTGTTTATACCTGTGTTTACACCTGTGTTTATGCCTGTGTTTATACATGTGTTTATACCTGTGTTTACACCTGTGTTTATGCCTGTGTTTATACATGTGTTTACACCTGTGTTTACGCCTGTGTTTATGCCTGTGTTTACTACTGTGTTTATACCTGTGTTTACACCTGTGTTTACTACTGTGTTTATACCTGTGTTTACTCCTGTGTTTACTACTGTGTTTATACCTGTGTTTACACCTGTGTTTATGCCTGTGTTTACTACTGTGTTTATACCTGTGTTTACACCTGTGTTTATGCCTGTGTTTACTACTGTGTTTATACCTGTGTTTACACTTGTGTTTATGCCTGTGTTTACTACTGTGTTTATACCTGTGTTTACACCTGTGTTTATGCCTGTGTTTACTACTGTGTTTATACCTGTGTTTACTCCTGTGTTTATGCCTGTGTTTACTACTGTGTTTATACCTGTGTTTACACTTGTGTTTATGCCTGTGTTTACTACTGTGTTTATACCTGTGTTTACACCTGTGTTTATGCCTGTGTTTACTACTGTGTTTATACCTGTGTTTGTGCCTGTGTTTACTACGGTGTTTATACCTGTGTTTACTCCTGTGTTTATGCCTGTGTTTACTACTGTGTTTTATGCCTGTGTTTACTACTGTGTTTATACCTGTGTTTATGCCTGTGTTTACTACTGTGTTTATACCTGTGTTTACTCCTGTGTTTATGCCTGTGTTTACTACTGTGTTTACTACTGTGTTTACACCTGTGTTTATGCCTGTGTTTACTACTGTGTTTATACCTGTGTTTACTCCTGTGTTTACTACTGTGTTTATACCTGTGTTTACACCTGTGTTTATGCCTGTGTTTACTACTGTGTTTATACCTGTGTTTATACCTGTGTTTACACCTGTGTTTATGCCTGTGTTTACTACTGTGTTTACACCTGTGTTTATGCCTGTGTTTACTACTGTGTTTATACCTGTGTTTACTCCTGTGTTTACTACTGTGTTTACTACTGTGTTTATACCTGTGTTTACACCTGTGTTTACTATTGTGTTTATACCTGTGTTTACTCCTGTGTTTACTACTGTGTTTATACCTGTGTTTACTACTGTGTTTACACCTGTGTTTACTACTGTGTTTATACCTGTGTTTACTCCTGTGTTTACTACTGTGTTTATACCTGTGTTTACTCCTGTGTTTATGCCTGTGTTTACTACTGTGTTTATACCTGTGTTTACTCCTGTGTTTATGCCTGTATTTACTACTGTGTTTATGCCTGTGTTTACTACTGTGTTTACTCCTGTGTTTATCCCTGTGTTTACTACTGTGTTTATACCTGTGTTTACTACTGTGTTTATACCTGTGTTAATACCTGTGTTTACTACTGTGTTTACTACTGTGTTTATACCTGTGTTTACTCCTGTGTTTATACCTGTGTTTACTACTGTGTTTATACCTGTGTTTACTACTGTGTTTATACCTGTGTTTATGCCTGTGTTTACTACTTTGTTTATACCTGTGTTTACACCTGTGTTTATACCTGTGTTTACTCCTGTGTTTATGCCTGTGTTTACTACTGTGTTTATACCTGTGTTTACTCCTGTGTTTATGCCTGTGTTTATACCTGTGTTTACTACTGTGTTTATACCTGTGTTTACTCCTGTGTTTATGCCTGTGTTTACTACTGTGTTTATGCCTATGTGTATGCATGTTTGTTTGTGTCAAGCTGCAACAAGATCTCATAGTTTCCCTTCTACGTATTATTATTAAATTCGTATTATACGTATTATGGATGAATGTCTATTTTTTACCCATTAATTCCGCGTGGTTACAGGGTTAATTCAGCGTGGTTACAGCGTTAAAACAGAACCAACTCAAAGGTTAACAGTTTAGGCATTCATTCTGAGTGGTTAGGGTTAGGGTTTGGGGAAGGCTTAACCACTTTATCCTCCCCTCTTCCTTTTGGTTGTTGTCTTCTCTCACACTCCTCTAATTCATGCCTGACCTTCTTATTCCTCCACTGTTGTTCTTCCTCTCTGTCGTTCTTCCTCTCTGTTGTTCTACCCATCATTTCAAATCTGTCCTGTTCTTTCACACAGAAACAAGGGGAATCTGTTATGCCTGCCACTGTTCATGTCTGCCTGTAAACAGAGATGATATTGTTTGATGAGACACAGAGGCAGCTCTTACTTACCGTAGAGATGACACTTGTTATTTCCCAGACTCATATACAGACACCCAGTGACAGAACATTAATGTGTACCTACGACACACATTCACCACATACACAGCTCCATAATGACTGGCATTTATCTTTGACTTGCAGGCGCCTGATTGACGAGACCTCCTGACACACACACATATTCACACACACGCAAGCTAGCACGCACAGATGCGCACACACACACACACACACACACACACACACACACACACACACACACACACACACACACACACACACACACACACACACACACACACACACACACACACACACACACACACACACACACACACACACACACACAGTGCACTCTGGTTGTAAAACAGCACCAATCCTTATAATTATTCACATCTGGAGGAAAGCCTCTAGAATAGAATCAATCCTTGTGCTTCCACAAAACATAAGACCTTCCTGTCTTGTGGAACCGCTACTGACATTCACTGTATCTCAAATGTGTCACTCTGCCTCACATTCCTGGAAACACACAGTTAAATATGTATTTGAAACCGCTACACAGTAACTTCAAGCATCTACCTTAATAGGGCAGTACAGTAGAACCCTCACAGAAAACACTCCAGTGTACACACACTCCAGGGAACTCTCTCTCCCTCTCTCTTCCCCCTCTCTCTCTTTCTATCACTCTCTCTCTCTCATACTCTGATATTTGTGTGTGAGTGACATGAGTCCCTTGGTAGAGAGGGCCGATAGGAAGAGGTGTCCTAACAGGCCAATTCACTCTCCCTGCACAGAGGGGAAGGAAGACAAGGAGATAAAGACTGAAAGAGAAAAAGGAGTGAAAAGAGGGAAAGGGCAGGAAGTGGATAATGGAAATGAGTGGGAGATGACTAACTCATCTCTCTGTCACACACACACACACACACACACACACACACACACACACACACACACACACACACACACACACACACACACACACACACACACACACACACACACACACACACACACACACACATCAAATATACACATACTCCATGACTAAATGACAGCCACTGGGTCCCTGGCTTCTGCTGTGATATTGGCAAGCCAGCACAGTGCCTGTCAATAAAGCCTTTGCTGCAGGCCACAGGGCCAGGACCCCGTGCTGTTTGCCCAGGTGCCTGATCTATATTTGAGTCCATTCACGCCCCATCTGTGCCAGTAGGGGGCACGTCCTGGGGGGGGGGAGTGGAGGAAGAGAGGGAATGGGGTATATGCCAATAAACTGTACTCATAGAAGGCCTGCTGAGCCTAAGGGGAAAGTAGTCACCATCCACACAAACACACTGAGATGCAAGTGCTTGGGCACACAAACTGTACGTAAAGACATTATAGAACATCAAGGAAAGTTAACTAAAAGAACCTCATCACCATGGTAACCAAAAAGAGACAGCCACAGCCCTATTGTACTGAGTGAACGGGCCTGAACCTAGAGTCAGTCAGCTCCTAGCTTATACACAATGAGACAGAGAGAAGCTGGAAGATAATGCCCTTATGAATACACAACACAGAGAGAGAGAGAGAGAGAGAAGCTGGAGATACTGCCCTTATGAATACACAACACAGAGAGAGAGACAGAGAGAAGCTAGAGATAATGCCCTTATGAATACACAACACAGAGAGAGAGAGAGACAGAGAGAAGCTGGAGATAATGCCCTTATGAATACACAACACAGAGAGAGAGAGAGAGAGAGAGAGAGACAAAGAGAAGCTGGAGATAATGACCTTATGAATACACAACACAGACAGAGAGACAGAGAGAAGCTATAGATAATGCCCTTATGAATACACAACACAGAGAGAGAGAGAGACAGAGAGAAGCTGGAGATAATGACCTTATGAATACACAACACAGAGAGAGAGACAGAGAGAAGCTAGAGATAATGACCTTATGAATACACAACACAGAGAGAGAGAGACAGAGAGAAGCTAGAGATAATGTCCTTATGAATACACAACACAGAGAGAGAGATAGAGAGAAGCTGGAGATAATGCCCTTATGAATACACAACACAGAGAGAGAGAGAGAGATAGAGAGAAGCTGGAGATAATGCCCTTGTGAATACACAACACAGAGAGAGAGAGATAGAGAGAGAGAGAGAGAGAGAGAGAGAGAGAGAGAGAGAGAGAGAGAGAGAGAGAGAGAGAGAGAGAGAGAGAGAGAGAGAGAGAGAGATAGAGAGAGGCTGGAGATAATGCCCTTAAGAATACACAACACAGAGAGAGAGCGAGAGAGAGAGAGAGAGAGAGAGAGAGAGAGAGAGAGAGAGAGAGAGAGAGAGAGAGAGAGAGAGAGAGAGAGAGAGAGAGAGAGAGAGAGAGAGAGAAGCTGGAGATAATGCCCTTATGAATACACAACACAGAGAGAGAGAGAGAGAGAGAGAGAGAGAGAGAGAGAGAGAGAGAGAGAGAGAGAGAGAGAGAGAGAGAGAAAGAGAGAGAGAGAGAGAGAGAGAGAGAGAGAGAGAGAGAGAGAGAGAGAGAGAGAGAGAGAGAGAAGCTGGAGATAATATGCCCTTATGAATACACAACACAGAGAGAGAGATAGAGAGAAGCTGGAGATAATGCCCCTATGAATACACAACACAGAGAGAGAGAGAGAGAGAGAGAAGCTGGAGATAATGCCCTTATGAATACACAACAGAGAGAGAGAGAGAGAGAGAGAGAGAGATAGAGAGAAGCTGGAGATAATGCCCTTATGAATACACAACACAGAGAGAGAGAGAGAGAGAGAGAGAGAGAGAGAGAGAGAGAGAGAGAGAGAGAGAGAGAGAGAGAGAGACAGAGAGAAGCTGGAGATAATGCCCTTATGAATCCACATCACAGAGAGAGAGACAGAGAGAAGCTAGAGATAATGACCTTATGAATACACAACACAGAGAGAGAGAGACAGAGAGAAGCTAGAGATAATGACCTTATGAATACACAACACAGAGAGAGAGAGAGACAGAGAGAAGCTAGAGATAATGACCTTATGAATACACAACACAGAGAGAGAGAGATAGAAGCTAGAGATAATGACCTCATGAATACACATCAACACACACAGTGTCACGATCATTATAAGGTGTGGACCAAGATGCAGCGTGGTATGTTTACATCCTATTATTTGGAAGAGAAACTTAAAGAACAAAAAGAATAAGGCGAACAAACGAAACGTGAAGCTCAGAGTAGTGCTCACAGGCAACTATACCTAGACAAGATCCCACAAAGCACAATGGGGAAATGGCTACCTAAATATGATCCCCAATCAGAGACAACGATAAACAGCTGCCTCTGATTGGGAACCATACCAGGCCAACATAGACATATAATTCCCCTCGATAACCCACCCTTAATCACACCCCGACCTAACCAACATAGAGAATAAACAGCTCTCTATGGTCAGGGCGTGACACACAGAGAGAGAGACAGAGATAGAACAAAAGGGTTGGATGATCAAATTAAAGAGAAAGTGAGACCTGAAACACGCATGCACGCACCAATGAACAAACGCACATGCGCACACACACACACATATTCACACACATACATACATACACACTTAAACACATATGCAAGCTAGCATGCACGGATGTACACATACACACATAGTTCTCTCTGGCTAATAGTTTTGATTTACATTTGATTAAGTTGTCAACTAACATGAAATCAACAAAAATGTTCGGTGAAAAGTTGAGTTAAAAAATGTATCAAAATCGGAAATTCCTTTACATTATTAAATACATTGATTACATACACAATTCCAAACAGTTTTCTACGTTGATTCAACATCATTCCTTTTATTTTCATTGAGTTTTTTTTATGACGTGGAAACAACATTGATTCAATCAGTTGGTGCCAAGTGGGATATGTCTTTGAAACAGCTGAACAGTAACTGCAAACCTTTAGAACGCCCACAGAAAACACATTGTGGTGTACACACTAGTAAACCACTTAAATACATTAGACACCAGCGAACACTCTCCACTTACAGACCCCAGGGAACCATCCCCTCCATGCCTCCTATCTCTCTCTCGCACAGTTGAGGATAACATTGCGAGAGGATAGCATGCTGACCACACCGCTCGCATTACACATGCATGTTATTCAATCATTGCATCCAAACTGCTCGCACACGTCAACGAGTGTCTGCGTAGCCAGAAGCTAATATAGAACTTGGTTCTATTTGTGCCGCTTGATGCACTGCAGGTTCTGCCTCTCCCATCTCCTCATTGGTTTTTAGGAGCATATACCCACGTGGGTGATTGAAAGATGAACTGAGGTCCACACTCCAGTCCAGTTGGTGATGGTAATGAACCTTAAAGTTGGTTGCCGACAACCATATAAAGTCCACAGAAGAAGAAGAAGCCTGAAGGAGGAGAGATTACTCGAAACAAACTCGGTTTACCGTTTTATCTGTGGATTAATTTTCGGAGTAGAGGACCTTATGCATTTCAGGTAAAATAACCCAATGTTTATACCCCAGGACAAATTAGCTAGAAACAGCAGATATCTAGCTAGCTAAATTGCCATGAATGTTCCTAAATTAATATAATTGGTTCAGAGTTCATTTGGATATTTCAACCTGGGTGTCCTGATCGCGTCTGGTGTGGTTGGATAAAATCAAGATGCGCGCGGCCGGTCTAGTCAGCATGTAAAAAGGGATAAGATCAAAACAGAGCCATGCACCAGAAAGGACAGTTATGAATATGACTACTGTTCCCTGAAGGAGGTGGCTTGTGATGGCGTGTGGCTAAAATATGTTATCCCTCTTTCCCTCCTTCAGGGAACAGTAGTTATATTTATAACTGCATGTTCCCTTTCAGTTGGTAACGCGGTATAACACATTATGGGAACATACAATCACGCCCCAAGCCGGCTCAGAGAGTACCAAACTAGGAGGCTCACTCGGCAGCACAAGCACACAGAGGTTCGACCGGCTCCAAAAAGGGATAAATTACAGAAGCCACCTTTTTTTCTATAATACTTACCCAAGAATCCTGAACGGTCAGAGCCACATATACAGATGTCGAATCTTAATATTACCCATTTCGTTGCAGGAGGAAATTAGGATTTGAAGAACTATTTAAAATGTATAATTGCTGTCAGGGGGCGGCTGGAAGCGGTGTTTATAAGTTATACAATGCGGTACCGTACCTAGAGGGCTAAGATTTGGGTAAGGCGCTGCATACCATCAAGTATTCCAACGACTTGCTAGAGCATTGTGAACATCAGTAGTGCAGTTCACAATTATCTGTTTCACCTGTCTTTGTGCTGGCCTCCACCCCCCTCCAGGTGTCGCCCATCTTCCCCATTATCCCCAGTGTGCTTGTACCTGTGTTCTCTGTTTGTCTGTTGCCAGTTCACTTTGCTTCGTCAAGACTAACAGCTTTTTCCCCTTGCTCCTGTCTTTCTCTAGTTCCTGTTTTCTAGCTTACCCATTTTTTGACCATTCTGCCTGCCCTGACCCTGAGCCTGCCTGCCGCTCTGTACCTTTTGGACTCTGCTCTGGACTACTGACCTCTGCCAGCCCTTGACCTGTTGTTTGCTTTCCCCCTGTTTCTGTAATAAACCTTTGTTACTTCAAAACTGTCTGCATCTGGGTCTTCTCCTGAGCCTTGATAGAAACTAATGTTGGTTTAGCATACTGCTATTATTTAACCAATCCACATGCTTTTCCAGTAGGTTACTACCATTTGGGACGGGATTTGAATGCAGCATCACGAGATAAAGCATTCGAATTTCACCGAGTGCAAGATGTTCGTTGCCACATTGTGGCCACTGAAGTGGTGTGAGCAACTAGTGCTAGCAATTCAATAAAGAACTATCCCAAAATGTCGATATCTGACACAAATAACAAGTAAACAAGTAACTGAATCAATCTCCACACTACCTGTTAATGAAGTTGAAACCAACCATAACAAATATCCTACGGTATAGGATCCTCCTCTAGCTTATTGCTTGGTCTGCTGCTCCAACATTGTGGACATAACAGGTAAGCTGGCATGCATGATATCATACAGGCTCCGATTTCTTTAGATAGCTAAATCTATTTGACTGACTATTTAAGAATGATTCATAGCCAGAATAGTGGTGTTTCACTGTGAAGCTACTATTGCATTAGAGCTGATGTTTTCTAATGAGTAGTCTTGCATTATGATTAATTCATACAACTATCAAATAGTATTAAATCACACTGATGATCAAGATTACATGGTTTTATATTTATTGAAAACTAATATTGAAAGGTGATATGATGCAATCTAACTATATTAGAGGCCTAGGCTACTTCATCCTAATATAAACTGAATGCATTGGATACAAAACAAATACTGGCATTTGATGAAGGATAATATATCTAATATAATTATATGAATGCATATAAAACATGAATACATTCAATCAAATGAATACAGCATTGTAATATTATTGATACCTTTCTCTCTTCTTGCAGGGGATTAGACAGATGAACTGCAGATAGCAGATGCCCAAGCCTCAAAACCAGAAACGTGGAGGTATCAACACTTACAATTTTTAATAATCTTAACATTTTTATTGGTTTTCCTGTATCTGTGCATGAGTCCTTAAAATACAGTCCATTGTACAAAACAAGTCATTACCAAGTGAGGGACATCTCAAGGAGATTAACCTACAACTTTTACAAACTTGTTAAGTACACAAGGACACATTTAGTCATGACAACCACAGTTCTTATATATATACACAGAACAGGAGTTTACATGTTTTTGTTCCAGCCCTTCACTAACACTTAATTCAACTAATTGGGATCCAAATTGAAAAGTTGCACACAATGCTATTCCCTGGGACAGAAATCACATCTCCATTTTAGAATGCACCTCATACATTAATTACAATGTCCTAACAAATATGCATGATAATCAATAACATGGGCAAATCTATTTCTATCTAACATTGTGGTGTTCTGAATAATATCCTGTGATATGGTGATTATCCTGGTGGCTGGGAGCTTCACACCAAGTTATTTACATCTGCAGGGTGTCAGGTCGGGATGTCCGTCAACCTGGAACAGGCAGAGACAAGAGGGGAGAAAATAACCTCTGCTCAGATTTCAGTGCTGGTTCAAGTTGTTTTTAGGCTTGGTCAATTGTAAGAGTAAAATAACTTAGCTTCTAATTGTAACTAGTAACACCAACCCCAATAGTGCAACTGTCATGCCCTGACCATAGAGAGCCCTTATTTTTCTATGGTGTAGTAGGTCAGGGCGTAACGAGGGGGTGTTCTAGTTGAAAATGTCTATGTTGGTGTTTTGGTTTGGTTCCAATTAGAGGCAGCTGGTAATCGTTGCCTCTAATTGGGGATGATATTTAAGTAGCTATTTTTCCCACCTGTGTTTGTGGGATATTATTTTGTGTTTGTGCATGTGCACCACGTAGTCACGTTTCGTTGTTCGTTTTTCTTAAGTTTCACTTTATCATAAAGATGTGGAACTCTACGTACGCTGCGCCTTGGTCCAGATCTTACGACAACCGTGACAGCAATACAATATGGAAAGGGAAAGTGGCAAGAGAAAGTTAGCTAGGTAAACAGACACTGCATGCAGCTAATTAGCTAAACAATCTCATCAACAGAATGCACCGTTTTTCATCAGATATTGTTAAATATGTTACCTCCAAACGAGTTGGGCAGGACTTTTCTCCAGCCAAGCCAATGCAATGGAGTAAAACGCAATCAGGTAACAAAACTATTTGCTACATGTCTTTAAGCTGGATAGCAAGTTCACCAATTCATGATTAAACCTGATGAGGACAGGGGGTGCTATTTTCACTTTTGGGGAAAATCGTATGATATTTAAACGGCCTCGTAATCAATTCTTGCTCTTACAATATGCATATTATTATTACTATTGGATAGAAAACACTCTCTAGTTTCTAAAACCGTTTGAATTATTTCTCTAAGTGAAACAGAACTCTTTTTACAGACCATTTCCTATCCGGAAGTGAGATTTCCAAAAGCGAAGTCTCTCTTCAAGAGCTTGTCTATAAAAGGGCATGTCACTTATGACTGTAGAAACACGTCATACACCTTCCCCTGGGTGTCATGCGGAAGTGAGAGCAGAAATGACTTGATTATCTCGTTCAGGGATTGTATACAACCTCTTGGAGTGAGAAGTGCGCACTTTATTTTTTTTGGAAGGCGCGAAGTTGGATCTGGAGTCGCCTCCTGGAAAACCGTCGTTATAGGTGAATATGATCTCTGGCTTCGATTTTATTTGATACATGTCACAATATCATCCTAAAGTATGTTTTTTCAATATAGTTTAACTTCTTGCAACTATAGGGGGTGCTGTTCCGCATTAGCATTTTTTGGTCTCCAAATTAAACTGCCTCGTGCTCAATTCTTGATCGTACAATATGCATATTATTGTTATTATTGGATAGAAAACACTTTCTAGTTTCTATAGCCGTTGGAATTTTGTCTCTGAGTGGTACAGAACTACTTCTACATCACTTTTCCTGACAGGGAGTCAGATTTCAGAAATTTTGACCCCTGATCTGGGATCGGTTTTAAGGTGCCAGTAGATGCTATAGAGAAACCGACACTGCCTACGTCTTCCTCTGGGTGTCAGTACGTCATCACGTTTTGAATGGATTCGATTGCGCAATCAGAGCCACTATAAAACACGAAAACGTAGAAGTACCGCTCTCTTCCTGCATGCGTCATGCGCAAAATGGACATCAGACCTGCCTCCTTCCAAATCGTTGTTTAGAGAGTGATATTTCTCCGGTCATGTTTTCAGTCGTTATAGTTGTTAAAAACATCATAATGTAGTTAATTTGAACCGTTTTATAGCAATTTATATCCGTTTAGTGCGATTTTGAGGAATTTCTTTGTCGTGCACTCTGAAACTTTGGACACGTTTCGGGGTCCCGTTCGATCGTTAGTGGATATTTCGAAGGACAGAGGACATCTATCGACCAAAAGAAGATTCGACCCAAGAAAGGATTCTTTGCCCAAGATTCTGATGGAAGAACAGCTCACAGTAAGAACAATTTATGATGATAAATCGTGTTTCTGTCGATAAATGTTAAACGTTTATGTCGCCATCTTGTTTGCTATAGCTTCGCTTGGCGCAACCTGTATTGAAAAGTAAGGATAATTTAAAAAATGTAAATCAGCGATTGCATTAAGAACTAATTTGTCTTTCGATTCCTGTCAACCCTGTATTTTTTAGTCAAGTATATGATTAGCTTTCAATTAAACTAGATCACTCTGAAAGATGACGTCAGACATTTTGAGGCTTGATTTCCTAGTATTTTCATTGTGTAACCACGGTTTTGTATGGCTAAATATGCACATTTTCGAACAAACTGTATATGTATGTTGTAAAATGATGTTACAGGAGTGTCATCGGAAGAATTCTGAGAAGGTTAGTGAAAAAATTAATATATTTTGGCGGTGATTACGTTATAGCGCTCTTTGGCTGGAATCGATGCTCTGGTAACGTTTTCACATGTGGTATGCTAACTTATCGATTTATTGTGTTTTCGCTGTAAAACGCTTAGAAAATCTGAAATATTGTCTGGAATCACAAGATCTGGGTCTTTCCATTGCTATGCTTTGTCTATTCTTATGAAATGTTTTATTAAGAGTAAATTGGTCATACACGTTGCTCTCTATAGTAATTCTAGTCGTCTTGTGATGGTAGGTGCAATTGTAAACTGTGATTTCTACCTGAAATATGCACTTTTTTCTAACAAAACCTATCCTATACCATAAATATGTTATCAGACTGTCATCTGAAGAGGTTTTTTCTTGGTTAGTGGCTATCAATATCTTAGTTTAGCCGAATTGGTGATAGCACCTGAAGTAGTAAGAAACTGATGGAGTTAGAAAAGTGGTGTATTTTGCTAACGTGTTTAGCTAATAGATTTACATATTTTGTCTTCCCTGTAAAACATTTTAAAAATCTGAAATGGTGGCTTTATTCACAAGATCTGTATCTTTCATCTGGTGTCTTGGACTTGTGATTTAATGATATTTAGATGCTACTATCTACTTGTGAAGCTATGCTAGCTATGCTAATCAGTGTGTGGGGGGGTGGGGGGTGATCCCGGACCCGGGGTAGAGGCTCGTTAGAGGTTAATTATATTATTGAAATGTATTCTGGACTTTAGACGTGATGCGACGCAAGAATTTTGTCAAGACGGAGAGGTTAGCACAGCACGGCCAGTGTGCTTGCTAATTCAAGAGGGAAATCGTTCGTTCTGGTTCCAAATAAAGACGGTTCTGAACAAAGGACCCCTTGGAGAACATTCTGATGGAAGATCAACAAAGATAAGGACCCAATTTGGGATACTATTTCATATATCTGTCGAACTGTGCTATCGCTAGCGTTTGACTAGAATCAATGCTGCTGTGTGTTAGCTATTGTAGTAAGCTAATATAACGATATATTGTGTTTTCGCTGTAAAACACTTCAAAAATCGGAAATATTGGCTGTATTCGCAAGATCTTTGTCTTTCATTAGCTATCCACCATATATTTTTCTGAAATGTTTTATGATGAGTAATTAGGTAGTTGACGTTGGTGTCTGTATTTACTCTGGCTACTCCCATGCGATTTCTGACTGTAGCTATGATGGTAGCTATGATGGTAGCAGTAATGTAAAACTGATTTATAGCTAAAATATGCACATTTTTCGAACAAAACATAGATTTATTGTGTAACATGTTATAGGACTGTCATCTGAGGTAGTTTTTTCTAGGTTATTTAGGTTGGTTCTAGGTTAGTTAGGTTGGCTTGTGCATGCTACCTGCATGCTACCGTTGCTGTGAAAAACTGTCTGTCTGTCTTTTGTATTTGGTGGTGAGCTAACATAAATATATGTGGTGTTTTCGCTGTTAAACATTTTAAAAATCGGAAATATTGGCTCTATTCACAAGATCTTTGTCTTTCATTTGCTATCCACCATATATTTTTCTGAAATGTTTTATGATGTGTAATTAGGTAGTTGACGTTGGTGTCTGTATTTACTCTGGCTACTGCCGTGCGATTTCTGACTGTAGCTATGATGGTAGCAGTAATGTAAAACTGATTTATAGCTAAAATATGCAAATTTTTCGAACAAAACATAAATTTATTGTGTAACATGTTATAGGACTGTCATCTGAGGTAGTTTTTTCTAGGTTATTTAGGTTGGTTCTAGGTTAGTTAGGTTGGCTTGTGCATGCTACCTGCATGCTACCGTTGCTGTGAAAAACTGTCTGTCTGTCTTTTGTATTTGGTGGTGAGCTAACATAAGTATATGTGGTGTTTTCTCTGTAAAACATTTTAAAAATCGGACATGTTGGCTGAATTCACAAGATGTTTATCTTTCAAATGCTGTATTGGACTTGTTAATGTGTGAAAGTTAAATATTTCAAAAAAAATTTTTTGAATTTGCCGCTCTTCCTTTTCAGTGGAATGTTCCGCTAGCGGAACTCCTGGCCCAGACAGGTTAAAAAACTGTCCGGGTCTTCACAATTGACACATTGCTGAATCTACGATTAGTTATACATCTTCAGTCACCTCCGTGTCTGAAGGAGGGCTTTACCTAGTCTTTGCTAGGTAAAGCCCCGCCTTATCTCAGCTCACTGGTCACCATAGCAGCACCCACCCGTAGCACGCGCTCCAGCAGGTATATTTCATCCCCAAAGCCAACTCCTCATTTGGCCGCCTTTCCTTCCAGTTCTCTGCTGCCAATGACTGGAACGAATTGCAAAAATCACTGAAGCTTGAGACTTGTATCTCCCTCACTAACTTTAAGCATCAGCTGTCAGAGCAGCTTACCGATCATTGCACCTGTACATAGGCCATCTGTAAATTGGCCACCCAACTACCTCATCCCCATATTGTTTTTTTTTTTTTTGCTCCTTTGCACCCCACCCCAGTGCACATTCATCTTCTGCACATCTATCACTCCAGTGTGTAATTGCTAAATTGTAATTATTTTGTCACTATGGCCTATTTGTTGCCTTACCTCCCTAATCGTACTAAATTTGCACATAACAATATTTAGCTTGTGAACCTGAAATGTCAGAACTCGTACAAGGAACAGCAAGTCCAAAACAACTGTTGTGACATAGCAGAGACCAGAGTCTATGAACCACGGCAGCCGAAGGCTCAAACCCACAGAGAACTGTGGTAACCTTGCTAAATGTGCTCGCTGCTGCCCATCAAGGCAGCCTAAGGCTCCAACCCACAACTGTGGTAACCCAGACAAAATGACGACCACGGTGGCGCACGCCCACAGACCCTACCAGTTCCAAAAAGGCTTACACAGAGACCCAAGGAGTCTGGAACTCCAGAACTCACACGAAGAACCACGAGTCCAAAACAATAGGGCACCTGCTGACACTTGATAATGCGCACTCATCGACGAATCACGGCAGCCCAAGTCTCAAACCCACAGGGAAACTGTGGTAACTTGGATAAATGAGCAACCTGCACACTGCCTAACACCTGCTCCAGGACCCAGCCATAAGAACACTATGAGTAGCATTGGGAGCAGTTACGTCCAAGCAATAAAACCTCACAAACGCATATGGGAAACACCAACAATACCCAAGAAGCCACCACATGCCTAGTTGAGTGAGCACGCACACCGCTAGCCAACTCTTGTGCTTTGCTGCCATATGCCAGGGAGATAGCAGCTTCTTTCTTATTGGATTGTGGATGCTAAGAAAGTTCCGTACCATGAGATGGATTAGCGAAACAGACAAAACGCTGGTCACACATGCGGATATCCTTGGTACTATCCATATACGTGCATAAAGCGCACACCAGACATACAGTGGCTTGCGGAAAGTATACACCCCCCTTGGCATTTTTCCTATTTTGTTGCCTTACAACATGGAATTAAATTTGATTTTTTTTGGGGGGTTGTATCTTTTGATTTAGACAACCTGACTACCACTTTGAAGATGCTAAATATTTTTTTTTGTGAAACAAACAAGAAATAAGACCAAAAAAAACAGAGAACGTGAGCGTGCATAACTATTCACCCCCCAAAGTATATACTTTGTAGAGCCACCTTTTTTAGCAATTACAGCTGCAAGTCTCTTGGGGTATGTCTCTGAATGCTTGGCAAATCTAGCCACTGGGATTTTTGCCCATTCTTCAAGGCAAAACTGCTCCAGCTCCTTCAAATTGGATGGGTTCTGCTGGCAGCAATCTTTAAGTCATACCACAGATTCTCAATTTGATTGAGGTCTGGGCTTTGACTAGGCCATTCCAAGACATTTAAATGTTTCCCCTTAAACCACTCAGGTTTTGCTTTAGCAGTATGCTTAGGGTCATTGTCCTGCTGGAAGGGGAACCTCCGTCCCAGTCTCAAATCTCTGGAGGACTGAAACCGGTTTCCATCAAGAATTTCCCTGTATTTAGCGCCATTCGTCATTCCTTCAATTCTGACCAGTTTCCCAGTCCCTGCCGATGAAAAACATCCCCACAGCATGATGTTGCCACCACTTTGCTTCACTGTGGGGATGGTGTTCTCGGGTAGATGAGGGGTGTTGTGTTTGTGCCCGACATAGCGTTTTCCTTGATGGCCAAAAAGCTAATTTTTGGTCTCATCTGACCAGAGTACCTTCTTCCATATGCCTCTTGGCAAACATCAAACGTGATTGCTTATTTTTTTCTTACATTTTTTCTTAAACTTTTTTCTCAATTTCCGACTGAATGACGTGCCCAAAGTAAACTGCCTGTTGCTCAGGCCCTGAAGCCAGGATATGCATATAATTGGTACCATTGGAATAAAAACACTTTGAAGTTTGTAGAAATGTTGAAAACAATGTGGGAGAATATAACACAATAGATGTGGTAGGAGAAAATCCAAAGAAAAACCAACCAGAACATATTTTTTATTTCAGTGAAAAATATAGGGGCATACTGAATTCTAGCTCCCAGAATTCCTATGGCTTCCACAGGGTGTCAGCAGTCTATGTTCAAGGATTCAGGCCTGTAACTTCCAAAACAAATAAGAAATATCAGTTTTAGTACAGGGACAGTCTTGGAAATTCATGTTTGCGCACAAGATGAAGACAGAACGCACCTGCTAAAATCGGTTTCCTATTGAACATACTTCTTTCCGTAAGAAATATTACAGTTTTATTACATTTTAGGGTATCTGAGGAGTAAATAGAAACGTATTTTGACTTGTTAAAACAAAGTTTAGGGGTAGATTTTTGGATTCCTTTCTCTACATGTTGAACGAGTGGATTACTCAAATCGATGGCGCCAAATAAACATACTTTTTGTTGATATAAAGAAGGATTTAATCTAACAAAACGACACTACATGTTATAGCTGGGACCCTTTGGATGACAAATCAGAGGTCGATTTTAAAAAAGTGAATATTTATTCGCTATTTGTGAATTTATGAACCCAGTGCCGGTGGAAAAATATTTTGATGTGGGGCGCCATCCTCAAACAATCGCATGGCATGCTTTCGTTGTAATAGCTACTATAAATCGGACAGTGCAGTTAGATTAACGAGAAGTTAAGCTTTCAACCGATATAAGAAACTTGTATGTACCCAATTGTTTAATATCCATCATTTTTATGATTATTTATTTGAACTGCGCACCCTCCAGTTTCACCGGAAATTGTCCCGCTAGCGGGACGCCTAGCCCTAAGTTAAGCAATGGCTTTTTCCTGGCCACTCTTCCGTAAACCCAGCTCTGTGGAGTGTTCGGCTTAAAGTGGTCCTATGGACAGATACTCCAATCTCCGCTGTGGAGCTTTGCAGCTCCTTCAGGGTTTTCTTTGGTCTCTTTGTTGCCTCTCTGATTAATGCCCTCCTTCTCTGGTCTGTGAGTTTTGGTGGGCGGCCCTCTCTTGGCAGGTTTGTTGTGGTGCCATATTCTTTCCATTTTTAAATAATGGATATAATGGGGCTCCGTGGGATGTTCAAAGTTTGGATATTGTTTTGTAACCCAACCCTGATCTGTACCTCTTCACAACTTTGTCCCTGACCTGTTTGGAGAGCTCCTGTAACATCTCTCGTCAGAAGGCATGGACCAAAACACAGCGTGGTAAGTGTTCATGATTCTTTATTACTCAAAAACACTCGAACAAAATAACAAAAAGAAAAACTAAACAGTTCTGTCAGGTGCAGACACTAAACAGAAAATTACTACCCACAAACACAGGTGGGAAAAAGGCTGTTTAAGTATGATTCCCAATCAGAGACAACGATAGACAGCTGCCTCTGATTGGGAACCACACTCAGCCAAAACCAAAGAAATAGACCACATGGAATGCCCACCCTAATCACACAGCTCCTTGGTCTTCATGGTGCCGCTTGCTTGGTGGTGCCCCTTGCTAAGTAGTGTGGCAGACTCTGGGGCCTTTCAGAACAGGTGTATATATACTGAGATCATGTGACAGATCATGTGACACTTAGATTGCACACAGGTGGACTTTACTTAACTAATTATGTGACTTCTGAAGGTAATTGTTTGCAACAGATCTTATTTAGGGGCTTCATAGCAAAGGGGTGAATACATATGCACGTACCACTTTTCCGTTTTTACTTTTTTAGAATTTTTTGAAACAAGTAATTTTTTTTCATTTCACTTCACCAATTTCGACTATTTTGTGTATGTCCATTACATGAAATCCAAATAAAAATCCAATTAAATTACAGGTTGTAATGAAACAAAATAGGGAAAAGGCCAAGAGCACTGTAGACCATGCAACCTGTAAGATATAAGTATAATCTTGGGAGCAAAAGCTGCATTTGGACACAACCTCACCTTGGAGTCGCCAAACACAAATTCCAAACAGGAAAGGTGTACTAATAGCGCGTGGAAATCCAAAATGCGCTTGACCGATGGCAAGGCCATGAGCAGGGCAACTTGTAGGAAAAGACCTTCAGCTCCACAGACTCCAATGGTTCAAACGGAGGCTCACGCAGAGCATCCAGGACCAACCCCAGGTCCCAGGTCATGCCATAGACTTAGAAACTGGTCTGAGCTGACGCACACTTTTCAGGAACCGCACCACCAGAGGATGAGACACTGGGGTAGAGCTGTCAATCCCTACATGACACGTTAATATGGCTGCCATATAAACCTTCAAGGTGGAAAAAGAAAGGCACTGCTCAAAATGCTCTTGCAAGAACATCTAAATGTTCACCAAAGAGCTCTGAAAAGGAGAAAATCCTTTAACATGACACCAACCCTCAAACACACACCACTTATATGTATACAACAGTCTCGTAAACGGCGCTCGCGACGACTATACAGTCGTAATCACGTTTTAGGGTAAACCTCTATCCGTCAAATTCAACCTCTCAGGGGCCAAAGCCACAGATCCCATATCTGCGGTCCTGGGTGCCAAACTCTCCTGTGCGGCTGAGACAATAAATCCAGATGACACGGAACCCTCCAAGGTTCCCCACACAAACAGGCGGATGATCTCCGGGAAACAGGGTTGTCTGGGCGAACAGGGAGGCAACACAATCAACAACAGACCCTCCTGACAGACTGGCCTGAATCAGTTCCGCTGAAGTAAAACGCAGGAGCAGGGTCTGAGGCCACTAGTACGCCAAAGGATTTGTTCCCAACAGTGCCCAGATCCCTCATTTAGAAGAACAGACAACGTTTTCTCACAATGCGTAAAGATCTATATCCCTGATGAACCGGTCTGCCCCAGGAAAGTAGATCTGCACCCACGTTTTGAGATCCGGGAAGATACGTCGCCCTGAGCGACAGAAAATGTGCATGGCTACATACGAGCAGATAACAGGCAAGGTTAAGGAGAGAGAGACAACGTCACGCCATGCCTGTTAATGTATGGCACTGCCGTCCTGTTGTCGGAACGTACCAACACATGCTGGCTCTTCACCATCGGAAGGAGATGCCTCAGCTTTAGCAAAATAGTCCGTAGCTCTAGGTAACTTATATTTAGCACCCTTTGCGCTGTTGACCAAATTGAGTAGCCCACGCACAGCAATCCCCAAGAACACGCCCCCTCCCTCAGCCTCCAGCTAGGGTCGCGAGGTCTGCTCCTTCACCCGTGCCGCAGAAGAATCAGCTCGCTAGATTTCCATCCCTCGACGGTGTGCAAACAAGCCCCGCCTCCTCCATACCCTCTACATTCATTAACTCGCCATAACCTCCCAGCACCAGCCTGGCTGAATGAGGGAAATCCCAGGTGGCCTTTAGCTCATCGGATATATCTTTAAACAGGGGAAGCCACTCTTCAGGACAGGAGGTAAATATCTTCCCCCAAACACCCAGGTAATCTGCCTCCCTATGACACAGCTCCATCAAAGGCGCGTTAAACACCAATGGTTCACTCTCCCCCGCCGAATCCAGAGCCGGGGCTTTAGGCTGTGGGGGAGTCCCTGTGCTGCAGGGGAGAATATGGCCAATCCATGGACAGGTGATCTGCCACCCTACAACACAGATCCATCTGAGGCGGATGAGTCACTCTCTGAAATCTCTCCAGACCAAACCAGGGATAGTATATCATCCACGGAATCCACTCTGGAGACAGCCAGCCAAACCGGCTGGGATGACAGCCCAATACACTCCGACCACTGCTGCTGCTCGACAATCCCTAAGTCGCTTCACCGCCAGACCCTTCGCCAGAAGCCCCAATCTTACTCCTAAAGTCAGCCCAACATCCAATGGAAGTTGAGCCCAGCCGGAGACAATGATCACACAAACTGGTCCATGCCAAAGCAGAGTGTTTCCACCCTAGGCAAACAGGACAGCACTCGTGTCTTTAATTTGACCCCAGGGCACGGTCTGAGGTTCTGTTTAGCCTCTTTCAACTTCCTCTCACCACTGGACATCTTACTCAAGCAAGGAAGCACTGGCTACACAAGCAGAGCAGAAAGTAGTTGGTTTTCGCCAACACAAATCTTACACAAGTAAGGAAGCATTAAACCAGAAATTAGTTAGCTTTTAGAAAACACAAAACCGATACCAAGACCCAAAACTCGCAACATCTTAGGATATGGGTCCTCTCTCCCTATGAACAGACACCTAAGTCGGAGCCAAATCTCGTAGTGTTTGAAAAGTTGATAAATTACGTGACATGTTCTTCCTTCATGAGCTGAAGAATTTAGGAAATTAATGTGAGCCCCGGCATTGGAGCCAGGAAAGCTGGGCTTCTGAGGGCGTGCACGGCATCCATTGGCCCGTTGGGCATGACTTCAGTTTTCTTCAGGTGAATTTGATTGGTCGTTGACTCTCCATAGTTATACTGAGTGACCGGCTTAAAGGAAACACAGGTCAAGATAAAGTTAACACACACGAACACACAGACACACGAACACACACAAACACACACGAACACACAGACACATGGACACACACCAGACTACATAATTCTGGTATGAGAACAGCCCTGACACCTGATCCAGCGTCTGTCAGTGGCACAGATGGCTCCTTTACTAACACCCTGACCTGTAACCCCTGACCCCTCACCCCAGTGTCAGTCAGGAAGTGAGGACCTCCTAGTGAAAGCAGACCCAGCCTTTCATCTGTATGTGATAACAAGGTACTTCAAAGAGCCTGTCCTGACATGTGACAACACACACACTCTCAGATATACAGCCTGGACACATACACACATCTGAAACACAGCAACTCACCTGCACTCGCACACACACACACACACACACACAAACCCTTTGTACTGGGCTTCACATCCCACCTGATCACAAGTCAGTGAGAAATGTCAAGGCCATTACATCAAGGCATTTGCACCTGTGCAGAAGTGCACCTGTTATTTTTACAGAGGCATTATAGATAGACTGCAAAGATCAAACCCTTCACAAAGAGATGCTATTCTATATTGTGGTTTTCCTCTAGCTTGACAACTCACACACTTCCGCTGCTCTGTCATTCGCTACATACTTTATTCTGAGACTGCCATCCTTGAGGTCGTTTGCGGTGACGAGGGGCACGAGGGCGTTGTACAAAACAAAGTCATCAGCGATTGGATTGTCTCTAACCAATCAGAGTATCAAAACCACCCCTTTACCCACTTGTGTTCTGGCTCTGGCCCAACCCAATGGATTCGTGACCAATCAGATGGCCCGAATGTGTCGGTGAAGAGTTGGAGAGGTACTCAGATCCAGACTCATTGTGAAGAATGAACTTACGTCCGTGGGTGTCACATAGTGTTTGGCCGGAGCAAAGACCTGGGTAGCCAGGCAAGCTTTGCTCTACCTTAAATTTGATTTACATTTATGGTAACAAGTAACACTTCAAATACCGTAAATAAACCAACTATTAATAGTAAAGTGTGTGCTACAAAAAAAAAAACTTTTTAAATGTGATTGAGAGATTCAGGTTCTCATGTGTTCATATGACCATATATTTCCACAGAGATAATACATTTCTGCCAATGATAATCCATCTGCTTGCCATCCTGGAGCTATGTCACATACACACACCAGCCAGGTCACACCAGATCGACTTCAGTATTCAACGTTTGTCCAGGTCCCCAGGATGTTGGGAGATGCCTTTAATACCGTCCCCTAGGAGCAACGTAAGCACCTACTACAAACTTGTAGGCTTGCGCTCTGGCTCAGAGGATTGCAGGTTCAATCCCAGTGCTAAGCATATTTATTATTTCTAAACCCTTAACTAGTCAGAATTAATCCCCCCCCACCTCCAGACAAACATTGAATACTAAAGAGAGACCATGAGATCTTGTTGCACACACTCAGATAGTTAGAGAGCTGACTCCCAGGGTCATTGGCCTCGCATTGGACTCTAACTCACAGGCTTTATTATCCTCCATAAATCAGAGATATATACATTCCCCTCACACACACACACACATACAGTCAAGTACTCAAGAAACATATAGAGCTGTTATCTTAGTGGACATTTCCTAGATGACGTCCCTGCTCCTCTCAAACTGTTGCCCAGCAGTAGACTGCACACTGAGAGGAATACACTAGTTAACGTAGCTGCCAATATGTAAGTAGAATATACCAGAGGTAGAGAGAGGAGGAGGAAAGAGTGTGTGTGAGAGAGAGAGAGAGCAGAGAGAGGAGGAAAGAGAGAGAGAGGGAGAGGAGAGAGAGAGATACATTTAGTCTGTATAGATGTTGAGACCTTCATAAAGTGAAATTAGCATTAAGATAACACTGGGAGATGAAGACACATACTACGTTGAAAGAGGAAGAGAGAGGCAAAGAAAAAGAGAGAGAAAGGGGAAGGAAAGGAAGGAGAAAGATATAGAAAGATAGATAGAAAGAGAGAGTTCTCAGTGAGACTGCATTGAAATGCTCAGGCTGAGCTCTCACAGTGCCCTTGGCTGCACCATAAAGTCCTTCTGTCATGTCCTTACCCATTACCACACACACACACATACACACTCACAAACACACACAAATACACATGCACGCATACACACGCACACACACCCTCAGCACCACTTTCAGTTACCCAATCAGGAAAACACTCTCACACTATCATTTATTGCCATAGTAACTGAAGTATTTTATGATGTTTGCATAATTCATTAGTACTTTATGGATGTCAAAGAGGACTCCACCCAGAGAGTGAAGACAGAAGAAGATTCTGCAGTAAACCCCATACCCCTGAGGCCAGGCACACAAATAGAGTAACAACTCCATGCGTCCTGATCACAAGCACCAAGGGAGAGATGTGTTTATAGTGGAGTTAATTCAATAAACTACTGTAAGCTTGCCTTATCCCTGCAGACTCTTGTTTGAACTAGGAGCTAATACCAAGGCTTTAGCTCAGTGGGCTAAGGCGTGCAGCTCACCTGGATTTGATTCCCCATTGGTCATCGCTGTATTCATTATCATGCAATAGGCAGTACTTCTTGTTTGATGATGACTTGTTAAATGATACTTTGGCTATGGAGGAAGTTAGGAAGGCTGTTGAGAAAGCAAAAACAAGAAAACAAACAGGAATAGAGGAGCATCCAAATGAGGTCCTAAAGTCTGCTATGTTACTGCTGACTCTATTCTGTCTTTTCCAAATGTGTATCATCCCTTCAACTGAGTACAGAACTATCATTAAACCGTTTAAGAAACGTTTTTCAACAGAATCGGTGCAATGAATACATCGTTGATCACACGCAAACACAGTTAACTTTCATAGCAGCCACATACAAACAGCTCCTCCTCTCACCTTTTCCCTTCGCTTGTTGACTTCAATGCACAACACACCAGCTGTCTGTGACCTGAGGCAAAAACATTTCCAAACCTTCATATCATGACCGCTAACCGTTACACACAGCCTACATCGTTGTCAGGTCATAGTCATCATAGTAAGTGAAAGTGAAGGTGAAAAAATGTATACTACCAAATCTACGAAATCTTAGTCTCTCTCTCTCTCCTGCTTTTCCTTACTTTTGGAAGAAATTGATTTGTTCAAAAGTGTTCAACTATTTCCTCTCTCTCTAGTTGAGTCAACTGCTCACCAAATGTTATGCACTAGACCCCAACACTACCTGCAGAATCTCAAGACTTTATACCCTCTTCAAAAGTCATACATTCACCGAAAGGGAAACCAAGGTATTTATAGAGCTAGTTTAGGGGCATTGCTGCACAAAATAATTAATGAATACTTATTTTTCTGAAGTGCATTACCTGGGTTATATCTTGGTTCATCTCCATTTGGTACACAGCATTGCACAATCTTGGCATTCTCTCAACCTGCCTCATGAGGAATGATTTGGCACTTGTTGGCTGCTTTTCCTTCACTCTGCGGTCCAACTCATCCCAAACCATCTCAATTGGGTTGAGGTCGGGTGATTGTGGAGGCCAGATGATCTGATGCAGCACTCCATCACTCTCCTTCTTGGTCAAATAGCCCTTACACAGCCTGGAGGTGTTGGGTCATTGTCCTGTTGAAAAACAAATGACAGTGCCACTAAGCGCAAACCAGATGGGATGGCGAATCGTTGCAGATGTTGTGGTAGCCATACTGGTTAAGTGTGCCTTGAATTTTAATAAATAAACTGACTGTGTCACCAGCAAAGCACCACTACACCATCACAACTCCTCCTCCATGCTTCACAGTGGTAACCACACATGCAGAGATCATTCATTCACCTACTCTGCGTATCACAAAGACACAGCGGTTGGAACTAAAAATCTCTCATTTGTACTCATCAGACCAAAGACAGATTTCCACCTGTCTAAAGTCCATTGCTTGTGTTTCATGGCTCAAGCAAGTCTTCTTCTCATTGGTGCCTTTTTGTAGTGGTTTCTTTCCAGCAATTCAACCATGAAGCCCCGATTCACGCAGTCTCTTTTGAAAGGTTGATGTTGAGATGTGTCTGTTACTCAAATTCTGTGAAGCATTTATTTAGGCTGCAATTTCTGAGGCTGGTAACTAATTAATTTATCCTCTGCAGCAGAGGTAAAACCTCTTATGGCTGCAAGCCCTATATCGGGATCAATATGACAACAGCCAGTCCAAGTGCAGGGCGCCAAATTCAAAAACCATAAATCTCATAATTAAAATTCCTCAAACATACATGTGTCTTATATCATTTTAAAGGTAATCGTGTTGTTAATCCCAACAAAGTGTCTGATTTCAAATAGGCTTTTCAGCAAAAGCACTACAAACGATTATGTTAGGTCACCACAAAACTAAAAATAATCATAGCCATTTTTCCCAGCTAATGATAGCATCACAAAAACCAGAATAGAGATAAAATGAATCACTAATCTTCGATTATTTTCATCAGATGACACTCATAGAACTTCATGTTACACAATACATGCGTGTTTTGTTTGATTCAATTCATATTTATATAAAAAAATCAGAGTTTACATTGAGGCTACAAGAATCACTAAATGCAAAAACATCAAGTGACTTTGCATAGCCCATCGTTTCAACATGAATACTCATCATAAATATAGATGATAATACATGTTATACACATTGAATTATAGATATACCTCTCCTTAATGCAACCGCTATGTCAGATTTAAAAAAAACTTTAAGGAAAAATAACTGCACGCTATAATCTGAGACGGCGCTCAAATTAGCATGTCACAGCTGCAAAGATAGCGTCACTATAAACAACAAAATATATTATAAATATTTCATTACCTTTGTTGGTTTCGATCAGAAAGCACAGCAGAAACTCCAGGTCCACAATAAATGTTTGTTTTGTTCGAAAAAATCTGTTATTTATGTCCAATTGTTAGCGCGTTTGGTAAACATATCCAAATGCTTATTCTGGTCAGCTTCATATCGGACAAAAACTTCAAAATGTGATATTACCGGTCGAAGAAACATTTCAAACTAAGTACTGAATCAATCATTAGGATGTTTTTAACATATAGCTTCAATAAAGTCCCAACCGGAGTATTCTTTGTTCTCTTCGTGAGCCATGGAACGGCAGTGGCTTGCATGAGGAAGTGGCATGTTACGCGAGTGGCTGCTTGATGGACACCTGACTGATTCTGCTCTCATTCTCTCCCACAACACCATAGAAACCACAAAAACATAGACATACACCAACTGCCACCAACTGAAGTCTTCCCAATGTCAAACAGCAGAGTGGTGCAGTGGTGTGTTAGCATGCTAGCCTAACTGTAGCCCAGTCCCATGTTAAACAGTAGAGTAGTGCAGTGGTGTGTTAGCATGCTAGCCTAACTGTAGCCCAGTCCCATGTTAAACAGTAGAGTAGTGCAGTGGTGTGTTAGCATGCTAGCCTAGCTGTAGCCCAGTCCCATGTTAAACAGTAGAGTAGTGCAGTGGTGTGTTAGCATGCTAGCCTAGCTGTAGCCCAGTCCATGTTAAATAGTAGAGTAGTGCAGTGGTGTGGTGTGTTAGCATGCTAGCCTAGCTGTAGCCCAGTCCCATGTTAAACAGTAGAGTAGTGCAGTGGTGTGTTAGCATGCTAGCCTAGCTGTAGCCCAGTCCCATGTTAAACAGTAGAGTAGTGCAGAAGTGTGTTAGCATGCTAGCCTAGCTGTAGCCCAGTCCCATGTTAAACAGTAGAGTAGTGCAGTGGTGTGGTGTGTTAGCAT